>NC_062965.1:3444052-3572831 GCF_023119035.1 Salvia hispanica
CCCGATCTCGTGGTAATCGGGAATATAGTTTCCTGACCCGCCAACTAGTCTCGGCGCTTCTCCAACCAGTGAGTTGTTCCAAAGCTGTCCGAACCGGTAGCTCCTGCTCATAAACTCGAAAAAAGAAACAAAAGTAAACATGTTAAATAAATTATTTACACCAAAACATTCGCAAGCACACTTAATAACACCATGCAATTCCCCGGCAAATGCGGCGCCGTTTTGATAGGTCCAGAAAGTGCAGTGCAAGTTATTGCTGTGTGAGAAATCACTCGATCTACCTGTGTCCAGAGGATTCGACTAGACCTCTAAGGCTAGAAGACCATGAAACTATCAGAAAGGGTCGGGTGCACTCTGTCCCTTCAAAAACCTCAATCCACTATACTACAACTAGCACAAGGAAGCAAAGGATCGATCCCACGGCAAGCTATGTGTTACTTGAATCAGATGAGGATGTTTGGGTGTGGGTCGAGAACTTAAAACTACTGGGTCTGAGGGATAAGCGAAACGTTACTCTACCTATTGGACCTAAGAAATGAAAGCGTACGGAACATGCATGACTCAGAGAAAGTGAGATATTTTTTTTTAGTTCTAAAACAGCTGGGGTAAACTTAACTAGAAAGACTTTCCTAATTTGGACAAACACTCATAAAGCAAAAAGCAAGACAAGATTCCTTAAACAACCATGGTATGGAAAAGCATGCTGAAAAGTAAAGGAGACAAAGTAGATCGTACTGACAGGTCTAGCAGATATGCAGAAAAAGTAAAGTACATGCAGAAAAGTACTGACATAAAGCAGATCTGGCTCTAACTACCAACAACTTCATCTTCTCCAGGAATCAAACGAGAATAGCAGAGAAACCAGAGTTTTAAACACCATGAAAACAGAACAGCCTTAAATCTAACTTAAACGCTCTGAGATTAGCCATCTCAGAACCAATCAATAAAAGAGGTCCCGGTAATTAGCGAATCCCGAATGGTCTGATCCCTACACAAAGCAAATAAATCTAATATAAAAGAAAAGAGAGAAGTTAACTAATGATATGATCTCATGTTTGAGGCAGAGTGCATCTTGTGGCAACAATGGGATTATAAATCCTCTTAAGCTCCTCCAACTTCTCTTTGAAAGCATCAACCGTTGCAAGTTTGTTTGACTCCAACCATTTCATAGTAGACTCGAAAGCCTTCTCTATCTCCTCCTTGTCGGCTGCTTCAATCCCGGTTGCACTTCTGGTCAGGGACGGATCTGATTGGCAAGCAGGAGGGGCAAATGCCCTCCCTCAAAATTTCATATCTATGTATAGAATCTATTGTAGAAAAAATATAATATTAGTTTCTTCTTTAAATGCCCCTCCTCAAATATTTCAAATATCCCCCCATGTATTTTTGCCCCTTCAATGAACATTTTCAGGATCCGTCCCTGCTTCTGGTGGTGTCCCTCATGTCGTATGCGTACTTCTCCAAAGCATACCTTGCATCGGCCTTCTTCCTATACTCTTCGTCCTCCCTCTTGTGCTTCTCTGCATCTTTCACCATCTTCTCTATTTCATACTTAGACAGCTTGCGCTTATTATCGTTGGTAATGGTGATCTTGTTCTTCAACGAGGTTCCTATGTGCACTGCAGCACCATACGCCACTGCTTCGTCTGGATTAATGGTCTTGCACGCCTCCTTCCCATTGAAAATCTCCTTTAACATCTCCTGCACCTTTGGAATCCTACTCGACCCGCCCACCAGCACCACCTCATCCACACTACCCTTATCCATCTTTGCATCACCCAAGCATATTTCTCCACCAGATCCATACACTCGACGAATAAATCCATGTGCAGTTCCTCAAACTTAGCGCGAGGGATGCTCGAAAACAAACCAATCCCCTCAAACAATGATTCAATCTCAATGCCGTTTCTGAAGCAGAGGAAAGGGCCATCTCGGCCCTTTCACAAGCACGCTTCAATCTCCTAATAGCTCTTGCATTCCCACTAATAGCATTTTTACATATCAAATCAAATTAGCAATAGTTACACCTCTTTATATCAAAGTAATTAAAATAAGGGACCATTTTAATAATCTACTTGTGTGCGTGCGTTCGGCTAGTAAAAGTGGTTCGTATACGAGTCCAAAAGTCTCAAGTTCGAGTTGATGCGACCAATGAATTTCTACTCATTTATTAATAAAAAAATAAGGGATAAGTACCAAAACCACTAATAACGTTTGCTCAAAAAGCAAATAAATTCCTGAGATTATGTTTTAAAGCTACTTGATTCCAAACGTTTAGAGAAAAAAGCAAATGAATCTCTAACGTTAACATATTGCACCAAACAAATTCCTCTGTGTGATCAAATGAAAACTCTAAATATCGTACAAACTCAAAACTATGATCTGGATCATTGAAAAATGTCAACAGATCACAAAAAAACATCAACAGGAAAATGTCAACAGAATTTCAACGGTAGTCAATGATTGAGGTTGTGTTGATATTGTGTTGATACTGTGTTGACATTAAAATCTTGAAATTTTATACTATGTTGATATTGTATTGAAATTGTGTTGAAACTGTGTGAAGGAGTTTTGGGTTTGTACAATATATAAGTTTGCATTTTATCACTACATACTCTGTCCAACTAACATAAAAATAAATATAACATTTAAACATAATTACCTTGTTCAAAGCTCATGAATACTGCTGTAATCCAACTGAATAATAAAATTACTAGTAGTACTATATTGCTTTTTTTAAAAAAACTGTGCAAAGAGAAATCCAGTCAACACACAACACTTTCGTCAACCCAAATTCCATTTACTATATCAATACGAATAAAATCAAAATAAAAAAATAAAACAAAAGTGTATGATTTCTCTAACGTAAAATCCGGTTCCTCTACTACATTTGTACATGAAATTCTTGTCAATTTATGCCCAAAATCTCCGACCAGCAGTAATCATTTCCTTTTGAGAATTCCTAAATAAATTATGCATAACAAAAAGAGGAGAGAAGTTAGCTAATGATGTCTCATGTTTGAGCTGCGAAGGGTGAGACCATGCAAAAATTTAGTATATCCCAACAACCTAAGTTTGCCGTTGGGCTTCAACCAATCTCTCAGCATCGAATACGCGGTAGGCCCGACGTTCAGCTCCTGCATCCAACCCGATTCTATTAGCTACGAGCGAGTCAACATTAGTTAGTTCGTTAGTTCATTAGTTTCAATACAATATCAACATAGTGTAAAATTTCAAGATTTTAATTTCAACACAATATCAACACAACATCAATCATTGACTACTGTTGAAATTCTGTTGACATTTTCCTGTTGATGCTTTTTTATGATCTGTTGACATTTTTCAATGGTCCAGATCATAGTTTTGAGTTTATACAATATTTAGAGTTTTCATTTGATCACATCCCCTTATTACTATGTATCATGATTTAATATTTTTAAATTTTATGTTGTAGAAATGTTTAATATATTTTAGACTTTTTATATCAGTTGTAAAGATTCTTCGTATATTACCTAAATAAAAAAAATTAACATATATGAATGTTATATACTTATAAAAAAATAAAGCATACAGTGGCTTAGAGATATTTAGGTTCAATAATTTTAGTGCTAATTTATTTCATTATTTGGGTTTTATAAACGTAATTAAATGATGCTATCTTTAACTGTTTTTAAAATCTACATAAGTAACAAATTATGGTCAAAATTTTAATTTTCTGTTTTTAATAATTTTACTTTTTAATGGAGTACTTCTTCTGTCCTTAAACAATAGTCTTTTTTTCATATAATGCATCCATTACTTGCCTTCACCTCTCATGGCGCCATCACCATTATATCACTGGGTCATATTTTCTCTACAACACGTTTGCATCATTTCATGCCGTTATTGAGTTGGTGTCGTTATCATATTATTAATGTGCCTTGCAACAAGATTTAATCGTATCGCTAACGGATTCTTGATATGTGCAGGTTTTGTTCAGATTAATTAAATGTAGGAAGTCAGATTCATCTTCAGGTTGATGGTTTCCTTATCATGTTGTATCTAATTAGTTTGGCCTCAACAGCTGGTCCAATCTCATAAAAAATCAAAATGTACAATGACGTCCCAAACTAAAATTAGGTTAAAGTGTTTTCAAATTGAGAAAGTTTCAATTTTTAGTAAACATATCTAATTCAAAATTAAACTAAAATACAATATTACTCTATCTGTCCCCCATTAAATCGTTAATAGGTTGTAGATAATTTATATCAGCCTAGATTTTATATTCTTTTATCAGTAATAAAAGATACTTTTGATCAAACTTATATGAGTGACCCCGAAAAGAGCAAAGAAAGGAGAAACTAACCAAAAAAAGAGACGAACATGGTAACTTAAAGTTGGCAACTCGCGTTAAAAATCAAGGTAGATAAAAGTAAAGAGCCACGAGATCTAGTTGGCAACTTATTTTAAAATGATTATGTAGTGTAGGGGCATGTTAGGGTGTCACCACCCCTTAAAATAACATCATACCACCATTAATAGCCAATTCTTTGTACATGTGGACGAATAATAAGCTGCCACGTGGCAAAAAAAAATTAAAAAAAAATTGAAAAACTCGGCTAGCAATTTATTAGTCTTTATACAGCAATTTTTCTTGTCCAGCAATATCCGACACGCTATGGTCATTATCTGGGTTCTGGGAGTGGACGGCACACAAGAAGAACGACTCTGTGTTCATTAAGAAGCTCTTATCCATCCGGGATGAGATGTTGGAAAAATGCACCAGAGATAAGATCACGGCACTTTGGAGCACTTGGTTCGCAGAAAAAGGGGTTAATGAGGCATATAAGTGGTTTAGGCCGAGAGGTGAGAGGCGGTTCTGGGCTAAGTATGTATGGAAGGATGTTGTCCCTCCAAAGTATTCATTCATAACTTGGTTCGCACTTCGAGGACACCTTTCCACACGGGGTCGCCACTTCTTGGAGAACTTGGACCCTACATGTCAGCTTTGCCGACGGGAAGAGGTATCAGCAGACCATCTTTTCTTCAAGTGCTCGAAGACTTGGGCAGTTTGGGGACAGATTATGCTTTGGCTTGGCATCGCGAGGAGATCGACAACGATTAGGAGTGTCATCAAATGGGCTAGACGGCAGACTAGAGGATCATAGATCGTTCAGATGGCGAAGAGGATTGCGCTTATGGCTTCAGTGGCAATCATTTGGAGGACGCGGAACAGAGTCATTTTTTATGAAAGTTTGGGGCGCAGTCAGGGTCACCTTTGAGATCAAATAAGCTACCTACAGTATCTTGTACTCACGTTTTCCTTATGAGCAGGTTCTTCTCCTCCAGATAGATGATGGAGTTCACCGGTTTTGGTTTTTTCGACATACCTTGAGTCACTCATCAGGATACTCTTTTCCCCCTTGGGTAGTTTTATCCCATGGGGTTTTTTCCCCAAGGGGTTTTAACGAGGTCCACTCACTCTGGGTTTTGATGGGTGATTTAAACTGTGTTCGGTCATGTTGGAGCCCTGCCCCTTGCTTTTTGGTTCTTGGTCCTTATCATGTTGCTTTGTACTAGCCGTTTTGTGGCTCTCTCTCTTGTACTCCCTCGGGTATGCCGAGTGTATAATGTAAACGTTTGGTTTGGTTCTATTTAATTTATTTATTCATAAAAAAATAAAAAAATAAAAAAACCTACGGAAATAATTTATGGTCAAACATAGTCTTTTTTTGCATTTTAATTCATCCCATAAAATTAATCCACTTCCAGTTCTTGCAAGTTTTTCTCTATTAGGAGGCACGTCTCATTCTTTATTAATAAAACTCTAATCATTTAGTTTTTATAACAAAATGAGTATTAAACGTGTGAGAGATACGCCTGAAATCCATGGGTTTCGGGTATTCCTGACCCAGTCCTAATATCCGACGGGTTTTGGGAACCCGAAACCAGTTATGGGTTCGGGTACGGGGTACCCGATTACCCGATTAATTATGTATTTGTGATAAATATTTTGGGTGATAAAGTTCTTATTTTACTATTTGGATTATGTTTGGTTGCTTTGACATTATTTAGATTATATGTTTGGTTGCTTTAACATTTCATTGTTCTATTATCTCGACTTTAATACTTTTTTACATTCGTGTTCAGTTCATGTTGCATTATTTACGTTCTTACTTGTTATCTTTTGAAAATATATAGTTAATTAGTTATGCTTTCTCCATTTTATTTACATGTTCAGTTAATGTCTTAAAAAATTAATCTCTTTTATGTTTCAATTTATACTAAAAAAATTTTATTTTAACATTAAGTAGTGTCTATTTGTCTAATGTCTATTTTATACTCCCTCCGTTCCATAGTAGTGGAGGCATATCTTTTCGGCACGGAGATTAAGAAAAAGTTGTGTTAAGTAAGTTAAGTAAATTGGGAATAAAGTAGGAAATGAAAAAGGTAGAAAGATGTAGAGAGAATAAAGTAAGAGAGAGTAAAGTAGGTGTGGAAAAATGTGTTGACTTTTACTAAAAAAGGAAATGACTCTACTACTATGGAACGTACCAAAATGGCAAAATGACTCTACTACTATGGACGGATGGAGTAATATATAGGAGTAGAATTATAGTCAATAAATAGTAGTATAAGTATTGTGTTATTTTAATAATTTCTATTCTCACAATTTAATTTATATAAAAGAATAAATTCCAAATATAATAATTTCGGGTTTATGGGTACCCGATTAGTTGGGTTCGGATACCCGCATCGGATATTAGGGTACCCGAATTCACATACGGATTGGGTATTGGGCATGATACTTTTGAGATTTCGGGTTCGGGTACCCGAATTTTCGGGTTTGGGTACCCACGGGTACCCGAATTTACGCCCCTAGCCTAGTGAGAGATATATATTGGGAGAGTAACGAATTTTTTCTTACCAAAGTTAATTAATGATTCGGACTTTCGAGGGGATTGATATGTTTTCGACTATTAGTCTTGCTAAATTTGAGGACCTTAAAATGGATTTATTAAAAAAGAGAAATTAACAGGAGAAACGAATATAAATTTAATAAAAATCAACATATATAAGTAACTTAAAGTATAAAAGTAAAGACCAAAGAGATCTTGCTACTCATCAATTTCCATTCATCTTGTCTTTATAATCATCAGGCTAGCTTTACACGTTTGTTGGTGATGATGTGATACAAAACAGTCTAGAGCTCCTTCAGCCTTTGCATGTTTGTTGGACTCCAACCACTTTGCTAAAGACTCGAAAGCATCCTCCATCCTCTTCTTATCCACTTCTGTGAGATTTGCATCAATTCCAACTCTGTATCTCAAGTTGTAGGCATAGTTCTGGCCTCAGCCTTCTTCTTGTGCTCCTCATCCTCCAACTTGTACTTCTTCGCATCCCCAATCATCCTCTCGATTTCTTCCTTAGTAAGCCTGTCTTTGTCGTTAGTGATGGTGATCTTGTTCTTCAACCCAGTTTCCATGTGCTCCGCTGACACATTCAAGATACCATTCTCATCTATGTCGAAGCACATACACACACTGCATAATTTCTTTGAATTCAACATTATATCAAAGTACTTATGACTATGCAGTAGGGTTATTACTCCCTCTTGTACTCTCATAATTGGAGCGAAACTTTTCAGCACGAAATTTAATAAAGCAATGTTAGCACGAAATTTAAAAAAACAATGTTGAGTGTGTTAAACAAATAAATAAAAAGTAAGAGAAAGAAAATAGTAGAAAATGAATAAAGTAGAGAGAATAAAGTAATAAAAAAGAAAAAGTTTCTATACATGAAAATGACTTAACCTAAGAAGAAACTTCCCGAAATGGAAAAATGACTCAACTATGAGGGAACGAAGGGAGTGATACTTTAGATTTTTTTTATCTCCCCTTAAATTGGTATAGATTATTTTGATTAAACATGCAGGATAAAGGAAAGAAGAAACAAACAAAAGAGACAAAATAAAGTAAAGTAATAAAACTCAATATAGTAGTAACTTAAATGCAATTATTCTCAGGAATATCATGAACAAAAATCTAGATAGATAAAAGTAAAGACCAATCATCAATCCATTTCCATCTTAATTCATATTGGTGATGATGGGAGTGAAAACAGTCTGGAGCTCCTTCATCTTGTTGTTAAAATCAGCAACCTCTGCATGTTTGTTGAACACTAACCAATGTGCGAAACACTGGAAAGTATACTCCATCTTCTTCTTGTCCGATGCTGTGATCTCGTTCGAACTTCTAATGGCGTCCCTTGTGTTGTAGGCGTAGTTCTCCAAAGCGTACCTCGCATCAGCCTTCTCCCTAAACCTCTCATCCTCCAACTTGTACTTCTTCGCATCCTCAATCATCCTCTCGATTTCTTCCTTAGACAGTCTGCCCTTGTGGTTTGTGATGGTGATGCTGTTCTTCGCTCGAGTCTCTGTGTGCTCTGCTGACACCCTTATGATACCATTTGCATCAATGTCGAACCACACTTTCACTTTAACAACACCTCTTGGTGCTGCTGGAATGCCAGAGTACGAATTTACCTAGCAGATTGTTGTCTGTCCCCTTGCTTCTTTCGCCCTCATACACCGGAATATTCATACTGGTCTGATTGTCTTTCACTGTTAGGATACTATGATACTTTCTCGCTGGGATATATGTATTCCTAGGAAAAATTACGCACATCCGATCTCCATCAAGTCCAATGCCAAGGGATAATGGAGTAACATCGACAAGAACGAGGGTTTGCACCGCCTCGTTGCCTTGACTACTCAACTTGGCAGCCAACACTGCAGCACCATGAGCCACAGCTTCGTCTGGATTAATGGTCTTGCACACTTGTTTCCCACTGAAAGCCTCCTGCAACATCTGCTGAACCTTGGGAATCCTACTCGACCCGCCAATAAGCACCAGCTCATCCACGCTGCTCTTATTCATCTTTGCATCACTCAGGCAATTCTCAACTAATCCCATACACTTCTTGAATAAATCCATGTTAAGGTCCTCAAATTTAGCACGAGTGATAGTTGAAAACAAGTCAATCCCCTCGAACAACGATTCAATCTCAATTGGGGTTTCGAAAGCAGAGGAAAGGACCCTCTTGGCTCTTTCACAAGCACTCCTCAATCTTCTAATCGCTTTTGGATTCCCACTGATATCCTTACCCTTTTTGCTTTTGAACTCTTTCATGAAGTGATCCACAATCCTGTTGTCAAAATCCTGTCCTCCAAGATGATTATCGCCAGAGATAGCCTTCACTTCAACGTCAGTGTCCTTAATCGTGGCCACAGACACATCGAACGTGCCACCACCAAGGTCAAAAATAAGCACATTCTTTGCAACAGAGCTAGTAACAACATTATCAAGACCGTAAGCAATGGCTGCAGCAGTAGGCTCATTGATGATTCTTATAACGTTGAGGCCAGCAATGGTTCCTGCCTCCTTGGTGGCCTGACGTTGGGAGTCATTGAAATAAGCAGGCACAGTAACGACAACATCCTTGATAGATGAACCAAGATATGCCTCAGCACTATCCTTCATCATGGTAAGAACCATTGAGGAGATTTCCTCAGCTGTAAACTGTTTCTCCTCTCCTTTGAATGTTACTGCAAACATAGGCTTGTCGTCAGCGTCAGGAATGACATTGAATGGCCAAAACTTAATGTCCCTCTGCACTGTTGGGTCACTGAACTTGCGACCGATCAACCTCTTTGCATCTGTGCAAAAAATAACTCGCTTAGTTAGAGGCTGGAGCAGAGAAAACAACAATGTTTATAGGGAGTACATGAAACAACACATAAAATCATAAGATTAAAATTGTTATTGAATTGGCATCAACTCCAACCACACCTCTCTTTATCAACTGTCGATATTAATTTTATCTTTGATAAGAAATACTATCTTCGCTATTAGATTGTTACATACATACCACTAGTAAAGATAAATATAACAAAACATGATAAGAATGCATATTTTATCGAAACTATATGTATAAAAACACAATTATTGAAGGAATCAAGATTGAAAATTCAAAATCATGGGAAATAGAAGAGAACACACCAAAAACAGTGTTGATGGGATTATTTGCAACTTGGTTCTTAGCGGCGTCGCCGATAAGACGATGGGAGTCGGTGAAAGCAACTGCAGACGGCGTGGTGCGGTTACCCTGCTCATTTGGTATGATATCAATGCGGCCGTGCTTCCATGCTGCAACACATGAATACGTCGTCCCCAAATCGATCCCTACCGCCAGCCCAGCACCAGTTCCAGTTCCAGCCATTAATAATGCTAACAACAAACTTCAACTAGAACTAAAGAAAACAAAAACAGATCAAAACAAACGCTTAAAATAGTTGTCAAAAAAGTTAATATTTCAGCAAGGAATTGAAATGCACGATATATACCAAGAGAGTTTTGAAAGAGGAAAAGTGAAACATTAAGCAATAAGCCCTCGGTCTCTTTAATAGCATGTCTCCATCTTCACGATACGGATATCTTTTCATATTCATCTAAATTTGATCATATAGATTAGCATATTATAAGTCGTTAGAATTTGATATGGATATGTTTGATTAGATTTTGTTCAGATTTGATTTATTTAAAAATGATTATGTAGTGTATTTGATAAAAAGTAAAATAAGAAAAAAAGATAAAAAAAATTATCATTCTCTTGTTTTCTTATACGTAATATCAATATGAATGTGATACGAGAAAATCATGTAGTGGATTAGGTTGAATATTTCTAGTGCTCATTTATTTCATTGTTTGGGTTTTATAAACGTAACTGAAAATGATATGGGGTACTCCATTATCTTTAATTTTCACAAAAAAAAATCTACGCAAATAAATTATGGTCAAAATCTAAATTTTAGCTTTTGAATAATTTAAATTTTAATATTCCTTCCATCCTCAAACATAGTGTTTTATTGCATTTCAATTCATTCCATAAAATTATGTTAGTATTGTCCACTTTGGGTCAAGCCTGCACGGATTTGTTTTTGGGTCACTCTCAAAAGGCCTCAAACTAATCGGGGTTGGACAGGAATTATATACACCTTCCAACTTCCCACATCGGGTTGGACCGGAATTATATACACCTTCCAACTTCCCTCACTCATCCGATGTGGGATGGGTTTGTAACCCAACAAACCTCCCCTCAAACCGAGACCACAAAACCTCCCCTCAAACCGAGACCACATCGGGACGCAGTCGACACAAACATGGGTCGTTCCAGCCCTGACCCTTAGGTCATCCAGGGTCCGACTCTAGCCCGAGTCTTTCAGGACCTGACCCTTACCGAGGCTCATCCAGGCCCGACCCAAAGCCAACCTGGCTTTGATACCACTTGTTAGGATCGTCGACTGCCACATTAGTTTGATATTGTCCGCTTTGGGTCAAGCCCGCACGGATTTGTTTTTGGGTCACTCCCAAAAGGCCTCAAACTAATTGGGGTTGGACAGGAATTATATATACCTTCCAACTTCCCTAACTCATCCGATGTGGGATGGGTTTGTAACCCAACAAACTAATCCACTTCCCGTTTTCGCAAGTTTTTCTCTCTTAAGAGGCTAGTCACTTTCTTTGTTAATAAAACTCTAATCATTTATTTTATATAAAAATGAGTATTAAATGTGTGAGGGATATATATTGGATAGTAACGAATTTTTAAATGATTATGAAGAGTATTTGAGAAATATACTTGCTTATTCCTTAAGAATATACCGTTTGGATTCGACATAGGTTTTAGTGAAAAAAAGAAGAGAGAGATAGAGAGATATTGTGTTAGTTGGAAATGAGGCATATTCTTGTGGGAGGAGTTAAATTAAATAAAAAATTAACATTCCTTCTTTACTGATAATATGAATGTTAAATACTGATAAAAAATTAAAGCTACAGTGGCTTAGAGATTTTAGGTTGACTAATTTTAGTGCTCGTTTATTTCATTATTTAGGTTTTATAAACATAATTAAAACGATGCTATCTTTAGTTTCTTTAAAAATCTACATAAGAAACAAAGTATGGTATAAATTTAAATTTTCTGTTTTTAATAATTTTACTTTTTAATGGAGTACTTCTTTGTCCTTAAGCAATAGTCTTTTTTTCATATAATGCACCCATTACTTATTGCAGTATAAAGAGTTCTGATATCTCCATATTGCTATATGGCACGAGCATAAAGAAAAATTAGAGCACAAATCAGTATCTGAGTAGTTTCCACATTTTATTAATTTGATATATAGTCATAATATAGTGTGAGTTCAAGTAGTCCTTACGCAATAGTCTTTTTCTGCAACACGTTTGCAGTGTTTCATGTCGTTATTGAGTTGGTGTCGTTATCGTGTTGTTATTGTGCCTTGCAGAACTAATTGTATCACTAACGGATTCTTGATAAGTGCTGGTTTTATTCGGAGTAGTTAAATGTAGGAAGTCAGATTCATCTTCAGGTTGATGGCTTCCTTATCATGTTGTATCGAATTAGTTTGGCCTCAACAGTTTGTCATCATCAAGTCTAATCTGATAAAAAAACCAAAATGTACAATGACGTCCCTAAATTAAATTAGGTTAAAGTGTTTTCAAATTGTGAAATTTCAATTTTTAGTAAATATATATAATTTAAAATTAAACTAAAATGCAATATTAATCTCCGCCATTAAATCGTTAATAGATTGTACATATTTTATATCAGCCTAGATTTTATAATCTTTTATCAGTAATAAAGGATACTTTTGATCAAACTTATATGAGTGACCCCGAAAAGAGCGATAGATTTCGGAATATGGGGCTCAATTCGCTGACTTTTCGAGATTAGGGATTAAATTCGTTGACCTTTCAGAATATAGGCTCGAGGTATGCGAATTTTTCAGAATAAGGGTTTTCACTTTTTATATTTATTGTGTTCCTTTTTTCTTATTATTTTCCTCCCAGTAATTATAAATTGACCAAACTATCCTTTAATTCAATTTTTAAAAAATTCATCTTCTCCAAATCCAACCAAATTATGCGCTCAATTATCCATCTCGAGTTCGTCGATAGTGGCGATGAACTCCAAATGGAGATTATTGGGAGAAATGAACTCCAAATGGAGATTATTGGGAGAAACAGAAATGCTGCAAGGGCTGAATAATGCACTTAATTTTCTCATTTTTTTTGTTCTTTTTAAAGGTATGTGAACGTATCTGTTGACTTTCTATCCATATTTGTGTACAATTTTAAAAGCTGAAATGGATGAGTGATTCACTATTCTCCCAATCTCCATTTTAGTGAAATACGTGTAGTGCTTGATCATATATTTCAAACATGGATGTTGGGATTTAGAGGGATGATATATAATTAAATTACCAGTTTAAAAATATATTTATAGAATTTCCAAAGTGGCTGATTTTTCAGAAATTCAAAAGGGGAAATGATCTATGGTATGAGAATTTCGACTGAATTTTAAGGTTGGAGGACATAATCTGGTTGGAATGCAGAAGATGAATTTTTTAAAAATTGAATCAAAGGATAGTTTGGTCAATTTATAATTATGGGGAGGAAAATAATAAGAAAAAAAGGAAGAGAACAAATATAAAAGAGTAAAAACCCTTATTCTGAAAAATTCGCATGCCTCGAGCCTATATTCTGAAAGGAACGAATTTAATCCCTAAACTCGAAAGGTCGGCGAATTGAACCCCATATTCTGAAATCTATCGAAAATGTTAGAAAAAGGAAAAAATATTAACTTGGAGGACAAGAAATACATTAGCTTGATGCCTAAGAAATATATTAGCTTGATGCCCAAGAATACTTGGAGCACAAGTTACACCATATTTACTTGTTTGTAATCCCTATTTAAAGGGTGCATTATACAATGAAATTATTATCCTATTCCAGGGTTTAGGGTTTAGGCATGGTACCAGAGTAGGACTCATAAAAATTTCATCACTGTCCCTAACCTTTCTCGACCTTAAGCCAAATCTGCAAAAAACCATTCAAAACAAACCATATCAGACGAAAAAAACCCATCCCAGTCGGATGAAATTGCTCGGCAAATTGCTGAAATCATGAGCAAAAGTCTTGCCATGATGATACCATCAACACCCAAACCAGAGAACACAGAAAATCCAAACAGTGGCTTAGAGATTTTACCTAAATAAAAAAATTAACATTCTCTTCTTTACTGATAATATGAATGTTAAATACTGATAAAATTAATGCAAACAGTGGCTTAGAGATTTTAGGTTGAATAATTTTAGTGCTCATTTATTTCATTATTTAGGTTTTATAAACGTAATTAAAATGATGCTATCTTTATTTTTTTTTAAATCTACACAAGTAACAGAGTACGGTCAAAATTTAAATTTTCTGTTTTTAATAATTTTACTTTTTAAATGGAGTACTTCTATCCTTAAACAATAGTCTTTTTTATATATAATGCATCCATTACTTGCCTTCACCTCTCATGGCTCCATCACCATTATATCACTGGGTCATATTTTCTCAACAACACGTTTGCATCATTTCATTGCCGTTATTGAGTTGGTGTCGTTATCGTATTATTAATGTGTCTTGCAACAAGATTTAATCGTATCGCTAACGGATTCGTGATATATGCAGGTTTTATTCGGATTAATTAAATGTAGGAAGTCAGATTCATCTTCAGGTTGATGGTTTCCTTATCATGTAGTATCTAATTAGTTTGGCCTCAACAGTTGGTCCAATCTCATAAAAAATCAAAATGTACAATGACGTCCCTAAACTAAAATTAGGTTGAAGTGTTTTCAAATTGAGAAAGTTTCAATTTTTAGTAAACATATCTAATTCAAAATTAAACTAAAATACAATATTACTCTCTCTGTGTGTCCGCCATTAAATCGTTAATAGGTTGTAGATAATTTATATCAGCCTAGATTTTATATTCTTTTATCAGTAATAAAAGATACTTTGATCAAACTTATATGAGTGACCTCGTAAAGAGCAAAGAAAGGAGAAACTAACCAAAAAAGATACGAATATAATAGTAAAACTGAACATGGTAACTTAAAGTTGGTAACTCGCGTTAAATATCAAGGTAGATAAAAGTAAAGAGCCACGAGATCTAGTTGGCAACTTATTTAAAAATGATTATGTAGTGCATTTGATAAAAATTAAAATTTCTAGTGCTCATTTATGAAAGAGAGATTATGGTCATTATTTGGGTTTTATAAACGTAATTAAAATGATACGGCCCGGGGTACTCCATAATCATTAATTTCACAAAAAAAATCTACGGAAATAAATTATGGTCTGCATAATCTAATTTTTTTTCTCTTAATAGTAATTTAAAATTTTAATAATCCTTCCACCCTCAAACATAGTCTTTTTTTGCATTTTAATTCATCCCATAAAACTAATCCACTTCCAGTTCTCGCAAGTTTTTCTCTATTAGGAAGTCTCATTCTTTATTAATTAAACTCTAATCATTTATGTTTTATAACAAAATAAGTATTGAACGTGTGGGGGTTATATATTGGGAGAGTAACGGATTTTTTCTTAGCAAAGTTAATTAATGATTCGGACTTCGAGGGGATTGATATGTTTTCGACTAAGTCTTGCTAAATTTGAGAACCTTAAAATGGATTTATTTAAAAAAGAGCAAAGAAAGGAGAAATTAACAAGAGAAACGAATATAAATTTAATAAAAAGCAACATATATAACTAGGTTTGTGTTAAAATGACAACACCACTGTGACATTGTAACACCACGTATTCAGCAATATTATAAACGCTACACAGCAATCTATAGATTGTTATATAGCGTGTTGGATATTGCTGACTGAGAAAAATTTGCTGTATACAGTGTTGTATATTGCTGACTTGAGATTTTTTTTATTGCCACATGGCAGCTTATTAATCGTCCATGTGTACAAATGATTGGCTAAGAATGACGTTATGATGTTATTTTAAGAAGTGTTGTCATTTTAACGCACCCCTATATAAGTAACTTAAAGTATAAAAGTAAAGACCAAAGAGATCTTACTAGTCATCAATTTCCATTAATCTTGTCTTTATAATCATCAGGCTAGCTTTACACGTTTGTTGGTGATGATGTGATACAAAACAGTCTAGAGCTCCTTCAGCCTTTGCATGTTTGTTGGACTCCAACCACTTTGCTAAAGACTCGAAAGCATCCTCCATCCTCTTCTTATCCACTTCTGTGAGATTTGCATCAATTCCAACTCTGTATCTCAAGTTGTAGGCATAGTTCTGGCCTCAGCCTTCTTCTTGTGCTCCTCATCCTCCAACTTGTACTTCTTCGCATCCCCAATCATCCTCTCGATTTCTTCCTTAGTAAGCCTGTCTTTGTCGTTAGTGATGGTGATCTTGTTCTTCAACCCAGTTTCCATGTGCTCCGCTGACACATTCAAGATACCATTCTCATCTATGTCGAAGCACATACACACACTGCATAATTTCTTTGAATTCAACATTATATCAAAGTACTTATGACTATGTATTAGGGTTATTACTCCCTCTTGTACTCTCATATTTGAAGCGAAAGAAAATAGTAGAAAGAATAAAGTAGAAAGTGGATAAAGCAGGAAGAATAAAATAATAAAAAAGAAAGAGTTACTATATATGAAAATGACTTAACCTATGAAGGAACTTCCTGAAATGGAAAAAATGACTCAACTATGAGGGAACGAAGGGAGTAATATTTTAGATTCTTTTATCTCCCCTTAAATTGGTATTATTTTGATTAAACATGCAGGATAAAGGAAAGAAGAAACAACCAAAAGAGACAAAATAAAGTAAAGTAACAAAAATCAAAATAGTAACTTAAAGGCAATTCCCGGGAATATCATGAGAAAAAATCTAGATAGATAAAAGTAAAGACCAATCATCAATCCATTTCCATCTTAAGTCATATTGGTGATGATGGGAGTGAAAACAGTCTGGAGCTCCTTCATCTTGTTGTTAAAATCAGCAACCTCTGCATGTTTGTTGAACACTAACCAATGTGTGAAACACTGGAAAGTATACTCCATCTTCATCTTGTCTGATACTGTGATCTCGTTCGAACTTCTAATGGCATCCCTTGTGTTGTAGGCATAGTTCTCCAAAGCGTACCTCGCATCAGCCTTCTCCCTAAACCTCTCATCCTCCAACTTGTACTTCTTCGCATCCTCAATCATCCTCTCGATTTCTTCCTTAGACAGTCTGCTCTTGTCGTTGGTGATGGTGATGCTGTTCTTCGCTCCAGTCTCTGTGTGCTCTGCTGACACCCTTATGATACCATTTGCATCAATGTCGAAGCACACTATCACTTTAACAACACCTCTTGGCGCTGCTGGAATGCCATAGAGTACGAATTCACCTAGCAGATTATTGTCTGTCCCCTTGCTTCTTTCACCCTCATACACCAGAATACTCATACGGGTCTGATTGTCTTCCGCCGTGCGTATGTTATTATCATACTTGATTGTTGGGATAGTTGTATTCCTCGGAATAATTACGCGCATCTGATCTTCATTAACTCCAATGCCAAGGGACAATGGAGTAACATCGACAAGAACAAGCTTTTGCACCACGTCGTTGCCTTGACTTCTCAACTTGGCAGCCAACACTGCAGCACCATGAGCCACAGCTTCGTCGGGATTAATGGTCTTGCATACTTGTTTCCCACTGAAAGCGTCCTGCAACATACGCTGAACCTTGGGAATCCTACTCGACCCGCCAACAAGCACCACCTCATCCACGCTGCTCTTATTCATCATTGCATCACTCAGGCAATTCTCAACTAATCCCATACACTTCGTGAATAAATCCATGTTAATTTCTTCGAATTTAGCACGAGTGATAGACGAAAACAAATCAATCCCCTCAAACAACGATTCAATCTCAATTGGGGTTTCGAAAGCAGAGGAAAGGACCCTTTTGGCTCTTTCACAAGCACTCTTCAATCTTCTTATCGCTCTTTGATTCCCACTTATATCCTTACCCTGTTTTCTTTTGAACTCTTCCATGAAGTGATCCACCATCCTGTTGTCAAAATCCTGTCCTCCAAGATGAGTATCGCCATAGATAGCCTTCACTTCAATGCCATTTGCTTGAATCGTGGCCACAGACACGTCGAACGTGCCACCACCAAGGTCAAAAATCAGCACATTCTTTGCCACAGAGCTAGTAACAACATTATCAAGACCGTAAGCAATGGCTGCAGCAGTAGGCTCATTGATGATCCTTATAACGTTCAAGCCCGCAATGGTTCCTGCCTCCTTTGTGGCCTGACGTTGGGAGTCATTGAAATAAGCCGGCACAGTAACGACAGCATCTGTGACACATGATCCAAGATATGCCTCAGCAATATCCTTCATCTTGGTAAGAACCATTGAGGAGATTTCCTCAGCTGTAAACTGTTTCTCCACCCCTTTGAATGTTACCGCAAACATAGGCTTGTCGTCAGCGTCAGGAATGACATTGAATGGCCAAAACTTAATGTCCATCTGCACTGTTGGGTCACTGAACTTGCAACCGATCAACCTCTTTGCATCTGTGCAAAAAATAACTCGCTTAGTTAGAGGCTGGAGTAGATGAAACTGACACATAAAATCATAAGATTAACATTCTTATTGAATTGGCATCAACTTCAACCACACCTCTCTTTATCAACTGTCGTTAATTTTATCTTTGATAAGAAATACTATCTTCGTTGTTGGACTGTTACATACGTACCACTAGTGAATATAAATAAAACAAAACATGATAAGAATACATATTTTAAGTCATTCTAATTCAGATAACTCGAAACATAGAGGTGTTAAAAAAATCAAAATAAAACAAAACATGATAAGAATACATATTTTATGTCATTCAAATTCATATAACTCGAAGATAGAAATGTCATAGGACCTATATGCATAAAAAGCCAATTCTTGAAGGAAATAGATGAGAACAAACCGAAAACAGTGTTGATAGGATTATTTGTGACTTGGTTCTTAGCGGCATCGCCGATAAGACGATGGGAGTCGGTGAAAGCGACAGCAGACGGTGTGGTGCGGTTGCCCTGATCGTTAGGTATGATCTCAATGCGGCCGTGCTTCCATGCTGCAACACACGAATACGTCGTCCCCAAATCGATCCCTACCGCCAGCCCAGCGCCAGTTCCAGTCTTGTTTTCTTATAATATGAATGTGATACGAGAAAATCATGCAGTGGATTAGGTTGAATATTTCTAGTGCTCATTTATTTCATTGTTTGGGTTTTATAAACGTAAATGAAAATGATATGGGGTACTCCAGTATCTTTAAATTTTCACAAAAAAAATCTACGCAAATAAATTATGGTCAAAATCTAAATTTTCGCTTTTGAATAATTTAAATTTTAATATTCCTTCCATCCTCAAACATAGTGTTTTATTGCATTTCAATTCATCCCATAAAACTAATCCACTTCCCGTTTTCGCAAGTTTTTCTCTCTTAAGAGGCTAGTCACTTTCTTTGTTAATAAAACTCTAATCATTTATTTTATATAAAAATGAGTATTAAATGTGTGAGGGATATATATTGGATAGTAACGAATTTTTAAATGATTATGAAGTGTATTTGAGAAATATACTTGCTTGTTCGACATGGATTTTAATGAAAATTTGTCAAAGGAAGAGAGAGATAGAGAGATATTGTGTTAGTTGGAAATGAGGAATATTCTTGTGGGAGGAGGGAGTATTAAATTAAATAAAAAATTAACATTCCTTCTTTGCTGATAATATGAATGTTAAATACTGATAAAAAATTAAAGCATACAGTGGCTTAGCGATTTTAGGTTGAATAATTTTAGTGCTCGTTTATTTCATTATTTAGGTTTTATAAACGTAATTAAAATGATACTATCTTTAGTTTCTTTAAAAATCTACATAAGAAACAAAGTATGGTCAAAATTTAAATTTTCTGTTTTTAATAATTTTACTTTTTAATGGAG
Organism: Salvia hispanica; assembly: GCF_023119035.1. Taxonomy (NCBI): domain Eukaryota; kingdom Viridiplantae; phylum Streptophyta; class Magnoliopsida; order Lamiales; family Lamiaceae; genus Salvia; species Salvia hispanica. The sequence continues at coordinate 3,463,966 of NC_062965.1, forward strand.
TACTTCTTTGTCCTTAAGCAATAGTCTTTTTTTCATATAATGCACCCATTACTTATTGCAGTATAAAGAGTTCCGATATCTCCATATTGCTATTTGGCACGAGCATAAAGAAAAATTAGAGCACAAATTAGTATTTGAGTAGTTTCCACATTTTAGTAATTTGATATATAGCCATAATAAAGCAACAGTCTTTTTCTGCAACAAGTTTGCAGTGTTTCATGTCGTTATTGAGTTGGTGTCGTTATCGTATTGTTATTGTGCCTTGCAGAACTAATCGTAGAGCTAACGGATTCGTGATAAATGCTGGTTTTATTCGGATTAATTAAATGTAGGAAGTCAGATTCATCTTCAGGTTGATGGTTTCCTTATCATGTTGTATCTAATTAGTTTGGCCTCAACAGTTGGTCAATTATCAAGTCCAATCTGATAAAAAAACCAAAATGTACAATGACGTCCCTAAATTAAATTAGGTTAAAGTGTTTTCAAATTGTGAAATTTCAATTTTTGGTAAACCTCTTCATCACTTTGAATTTAGCAACACCTCTGGGCGCTGCTGGAATGTCTTGGAGACTGAATATTCCTAGCAGATTGTTGTTTGTTGCCTTGCTTCTTTCGCCCTCATACACCGCAAACCTCACAATGGTTCGATTGTCACGTGACGTCCGGAGAATTATCTCCTTACTTGTTGGGACAAGTGTATTTCTCGGAATACAGACGGCCATCTCATCTATACCGATTTCAATTCCAAGCGACAGAGGAGTAACAGCTGAAAGAACCACATTCTGCACCTTATCATTGCCTTCACCACTCAACTTGGTAGCCAACACAGCAGCACCATATGCCACAGCTTTGTCTGGATTAATAGTCTTGCACACCTCCTTTCAACCGAACAACTCCTGCAACATCTGCTGGACCTTGGGTATCCTACTCGACCTGCCCACAAGTACCACCTCATCCACGCTGCTCTTCTCCACCTTTGCATCGCTCACGCTTTTCTCTACCAGTTCCATACACTTGTTGAACAAATCCATGTTGAGCTCATTAAATTTAGCACGAGTGATAGTCGAAAACAGATCAATCCCCTCAAATAAATATTCAATATCAATAGGGGTCTCGACAGCTGAGGATAAGATCCTCTTGGCTCTTTCGCAAGCACTCTTCAATCTCCTAATAGCTCTTGCATTCCCACTCATATCCTTTCCCTTCTTGCTTTTGAACTCTTTCATGAAATAATCCACCATCCTGTTATCCATATCCCGTCCTCCAAGATGAGTATTACCGGTGATAGCCTTCACTTCAATGACACCTGACTTAATTGTGGCCACAGACACATCAAACGTTCCCCCACCAAGTTCAAAAATCAGCACATTCTTTGCCACATAGCTAGTAACACCATTATCAAGACTGTATGCAATGGCTGCAACAGTAGGCTTATTGATGGTCCTTATAACATTGAGGCCGGCAATGGCTCCGGCAGCCTTGGTGGCCTGACACTGAGAGTCGCTGAAATAAGCAGGCACAGTCACCACAGCATCCTTGACGGTTGATCCAAGATATGCCTCGGTGATTTCCTTCATCTTGGTAGTACCATTGAGGAGATCTCCTCAGCATAAAAACGTTTCTCCTCCCCTTTGTAGGTTACCACAATCATAGGCTTGTCGTCAACGTCAGGAATGACCTACCTTGAATGGCCAAAATTTCATGTCATCCTTAATAGTTAGGTCACTGAATTTGCGACCGATCAACCTCTTTGCATCTGTAGATACGTATTGAATGAACAACAAAGTTAAAACCTAGAAAATAAAATTGTGGCTGGATTAGATTAATCAGTAGCATATATTCCAAGTTTCCAACCATGCACACCACATTTATATAGATAGAGAAGGCCTTCAAGTCTGCTATGAAATGGTTAGAGTAAAACAAACTTGCAAATGTTAATGCTTTTAAATATAAGTTGGAGAATCATAAGAAGATTTACGAACGCATTGAAGCCAAGACAGAGTCTTTTTTATTGTGTTTTATGTTGTAAAAATCGTTAAAATAGAATTCAGATTTTCTTTATCAGCCGTAAAGATTCTTCATAGATTTTAGATTCTTTTATCTCTTAGATTTCTCTAAAAAACTAGTAAAAGATAATTTTGATTATACTAATAAGATTGACTCCTTAAAAAGAGCAAAAAAATGAGAAACTAACAAAAAATGAGACGAATATAAACTGAACATAGTAACTTAAAGTTGGCATTTCGCAAGAATCATCACGCTAATGGTATTTTATCGTAGCTCTAAACAAAAATCAAGATAGATAAAAGTAAAGACCCACGAGATCTTGCCAGTCATCATTTTGCATTCATCTCGTCTTTACAATCTTCAGTCTTTGCACGTTTGTTGGCGATGAAGGGATTGAAAACAGTCTCGAGTTCCTTCATCTTGTTTTTAAACTCATCAGCCTCTGCATGTTTGTTGGACTCCAACCACTGTGTGAAAGACTCGAAAGCATTCTCCATCTTCATCTTGTCTGCTGCTGTGACGTTTGCTGCACTTCTAACAGCGTTCCTTGTGTTGTAGGCGTAGTTCTCCAAAGCATACCTCGCATCAGCCTTCTCCCTAAACCTCTCATCCTCCAACTTGTACTTCTCCGCATCCTCAATCATCCTCTCGATTTCTTCCTTAGACAGCCTGCCCTTGTCGTTGGTGATGGTGATGCTTGTTCTTCACTCCAGTCTCTGTGTGCTCTGCTGACACATTCAAGATACCATTCTCATCAATGTCGAAGCACACTTTGAATTTAGCAACACCTCTGGGCGCTGCTGGAATGCCTTGGAGTCTGAATACACCTAGCAGATTGTTGTCTGTTGCCTTGCTTCTTTCACCCTCGTACACCGGAAACAGCACACTGGTCTGATTGTCCACCACTGTTTCATAACCATCCCTCTGCCTCCTAGTTGGGATAGGTGTGTTCCTCGGAATAATTACACTCATCACATCTCCATCGCAGCGAATACCAAGAGACAAAGGAGTAACATCCGAAAGAACCACATTCTGCACCTTCTCATCCCCTTCACCACTCAACTTGGCAGCCAACACTGCAGCACCATATGCTACAGCTTCGTCCGGATTAATGGTCTTGCGCACCTCTTTCCCACCGAAACAACTCCTGCAACATCTCCTGCACCTTTGGAATCCTACTCGACCCGCCCACCAGCACCACCTCATCCACGCTGCTCTTCTCCATCTTTGCATCACTCACGCATTTCTCAACCAGTTCCATACACTTGTTGAACAAATCCATGTTGAGCTCATTAAATTTAGCACGAGTGATAGTCGAAAACAGATCAATCCCCTCAAACAACGATTCAATCTCAATTGGGGTCTCGAAAGCTGAGGATAAGATCCTCTTGGCTCTTTCGCAAGCACTCTTCAATCTCCTAATAGCTCTTGCATTCCCACTCATATCCTTTCCCTTCTTGCTTTTGAACTCTTTCATCAAGTAATCCACCATCCTGTTATCCATGTCCTGTCCTCCAAGATGAGTATCGCCGGTGATAGCCTTCACTTCAATGACATTTGCCTTAATTGTGGCCACAGACACATCAAACGTTCCCCCACCAAGGTCGAAAATCAGCACATTCTTTGCCACAGAGCTAGTAACACCAGTATCAAGACCGTATGCAATGGCTGCAGCAGTAGGCTCATTGATGATCCTTATAACGTTGAGGCCGGCAATGGCTCCAGCAGCCTTGGTGGCCTGACGCTGAGAGTCGTTGAAATAAGCAGGCACAGTCACCACAGCATCCTTGACGGCTGATCCAAGATATGCCTCGGCGATTTCCTTCATCTTGGTAAGTACCATTGAGGAGATCTCTTCAGCATAAAAACGTTTCTCCTCCCCTTTGTAGGTTACCACAACCATAGGCTTGTCGGCAGCATCAGGAATGACCTTGAATGGCCAAAATTTCATGTCATCCTTAATAGTTAGGTCACTGAATTTGCGACCGATCAACCTCTTTGCATCTGCAGATACAAATCGAGTTAACAACAAATAAAACCAAGAAATTAAAATTGTGGCTGGAATGGATTAGTAGCATATGTTCCAACCATACCACATATCGTCAACCGCCTATATATTGCCAGAAAACCACCAATATTTGGTCAAATACTCAGTCAATGGCTAACAAAACCACACTTTTATTAATGGTCCCATAATCTCAAATTTGAAAAGAAGTCAGAAAAAATTATTCTATGGACATAACATTCAACTACACGTTGTTAATACACTTAATTAATCAATCACAATTTATATGTTTACACATGTTCGCGCGCAATACATCATGCCGAAATTTTTCGTCACGGAACAATTAAAAAAATGTACATTAAGACAGAGGATTTACCATAAATTAGCCAAACTTGATTTTATTGGAAATCCCATAAATGTAGAACACATGACCAAATAAACTACTCCTTCCGTCTCGTTTAAAATGACATGTTTTCCTTTTTAGTTTGTCCCAACTAAGAGACACATTTCCTTGGTAACTTTCTCTCTCCAATTAATACACTCAACCACTTTTTCTCACTCCTATTAAAATATTCATCTTTCTTTATCTCTCTACTTTAATGCCTACACCTACCTTCTCTCTCTTCAATTAAACACTTTAACCAATAACTCCTAAAATCACGTGCCGGTTAAGCAATGTGTTATCTTAGCCAGGACGGAGGGAGTAGGTTATAGCCTTAAGACTATCCTTAATCTTAAGGCTATGGAAAACTCCCCATAAATGTAGAACACATGACCAAATAAACTAGGTCATAATAGGAGAATACCTTAGCTCATTATTGCTTTGTTTTGCTGATTATATTAAAATCGGATTTTAAGATGAAGTAGGTCATGTTAAAATTAAAATTTCCTATAGTGCAGTAACGACAAAGTAACAATGACCATAGGTATTTTCTTATAATGAACTACTCCCTCCGTTCCATAGTAATGGAGACGAAACTTTTCGGCACGAAGATTAAAAAAAATGTATTAGGTGAGTTAAGTAAAGGGAGAATAAAGTGGAAAATGAAAAAAAAAAAAGTAGAGAGATGAAGAGAGAGAAAAGTAAGAGAGAGTAAAGTAATGTGGAAAAATGTGTTGATTTTTACTAAAAAGGGAAATGACTCTATTACTATGGAACGTACTAAAATGGCAAAATGACTCTATTACTATGGAACGGAGGGAGTACTATTTTTTTTTTAGGTATGCGTTCAGCGTTTAAAATTAGTTTTATGTTTATCACATACCATATCCAGTAAGGCCACTATGTATGAATATATTAGAAGTTTGTTATGAATCTTTTAAATATATGCATGTTGCAGCAAACAAGGGTAAAAGAAAGACTGAAAATCATGGAAAATAGAGGAGAAAAAAGTAACCGAAAATAGTGTTGATGGGGTTATTGGCGACTTGATTCTTTGCGGCGTCACCGATGAGACGATGGGAGTCGGTGAAAGCAACGTGAGACGGCGTGGTGCGGTTGCCCTGGTCGTTTGGTATAATCTCGATGTGGTCGTGCTTCCACGCTGCCACACACGAGTAAGTCGTCCCCAAATCGATCCCTATCGCCCGGCCTTCGCCCTTTCCCGCCATCACAAAAACAAACGAGGGAATACTTTTATTGGCAACGAACTGCAGAAAAGTAACAAGTTTGTTCTGACTTCTGAAACCCTATTCTTATACAGAGAGGGAGAATTACTTGGACTCGGCCAATACAACAGAGGTACTCTTAAATCTTAATAATTAGAGCAAGGAATTTTCAATAAAATTATCAATATAAATAATTCTAGTAATTATTATTTTTATTATTGTTATAAGATACTGGTGCAATATAAAATACAGTATAATTTTATAATTTACATTAAGATTTACTTTCCTACGTTAGTATATTTGTCAATCTTTTAGCGGAGAGAGAAATACTTTCCTACAAGTGGGGATATTTTTAGTTTTTTACATTTTTGTTCTTTCTTAATATAAAGTACTAGTATTTTATAACATTTCTTTAATTACGTAATTATTTGAGATTTGTCAATTTGACATTTTACGTGATAATACGTATAATTTTCTACACTTTCTTAGAGTCACTTTTTTTCTTTTTGAAAATCTAAAATAATTGAGTCAATTCTATTTCTGATAAAAAAAAATACTTCATCCGTCCGCGAATAGAAGTCTCATTTGTTTCCGACACGGGTTTTAAGAAATGTTAAAAAAGTGGATGAAAGAAAGTTAGTGGAACATGGGTCTCACTTGTATATATTAGTTTTAAATGATATGTGAGTGAAATGAGTTAGGTGGAGGTGGGACCCTAGTACAATTTTTGGTAAAAGTGAACCGGGACTCTTATTTCGCGGACGGACATAAATGGAAAAACAGGACTCCTATTCGCGAACAGAGAGAGTAATACCCTTCCATAATATTTTATTCTCTCTTCATCTGTCTCATTTTATTCTCCTTCTATTTAACATATTAAACATTTAAATTTTTTAAAAATCTTCATGGAAAAAAAAAGTGACTCGTTTAATACTTCCTTCGTCCCACAAAAGATGTCACACTTGTGGGACGTCACGGGATTTTAGGAGATTTTATTTTGTGTGTTAAATAGATAGAAAAAATATTATTTTTATATTCATGGGAGAGAGAACTTTTTCCGAAAATGAAAATGTGAAACTTTTGTGGCCCGGAGGAAGTAAGAAATTAACAGATTACAAATTACTTGTATTTATAATTGAGTACTTTACTTATATTTTATTAATTTATTTTTTCGTTACTATTAGAATATAAAAATTCTGACGTATTTGTATTAATATAAATTCTTGGGTCGGCAGCTACCGTCGCTGTGCGCGGGTGATCCCGTCGGGCAGCTTCTAGGTTACCTCACGCATCACAAATTTTCCGGCGCCCGTGGCAGGGTCGGCGGCAACTCACAATATTCCTCTCTTTCTCTCGTAAACTCACAGATTAGGGCATAAGATAATTATTGCCATTAGTTGATTGGATGATCTCCATTATGAAAATAGTCCCACATATTTATAATGAGTAGTGATTTAGAGACATAATGTCTCTATGCCATAATACCCCTATGTCACTTTGCCATAATTATAGTTTATATTGTGACTAATTTACCCTAATATCATATTAAATGGATATCTACAATTAAGGAAAATTAAAATCAAACTAAATACATTATCTAAATGCATGTGCATTAATTCTAGATAAATTTGAATCATGCATTAAAGTTATAAATGGATTTTAAAATATTAATTCAGATTATAAATTTATCATTACAGTAGTATTAATTAACACATTATACAACTAAAGTATTATATTTAGCTATAAAATAATTCGATAGCTTAATATAGTATTACTACCATTCTTTCATAGCTTGTTCTTTTATTTAAATATTCTAAAATATACAACAATAAAATCAATTATTTTAATATATGAAAAAATTAAAAAATAAAACATTTTTCTTATTCAAATTTGAATTGTATAATAAAATAATATAGTTACTATGATTAAGCATTTTTTGCGTTATCGTATTTTTGTGTTATTTCTATAGCTTTTGTTACAAATAATATTTTTTTAATTTTAATTGACTAGTACTAGTAAGACTCTTCACTAGGGGTGCTTAAACGGTTCTCCGGTCCTCGGTTAACCGGAATCGGAACCAGAACCGACCGATTAATTGAGGAACCGGAAAATCCAGTTCCGGTACCGGTTCCAACTTTTTATAGAACACCGGTTCCGGTTCGGAATCGGAATCGACCGGTTCCTAACCGGGAACCGGATTATAATTCAATTTTTTTTTTTTTATAATTTCATATACTAAAAAATCTAATTTATTGAATTAATTTTGATTTAAAGTATTATAGTTTGAAACATTGAGTGATTTTTAGATTTAAATCTTTAATCTGTGATACTTTGAATCTACAATTATTTCCCTAATCCATTTTTTATGAACTAATACAATGAGTAGAACATCATAAGTTTGTTTTTAGTTTTCAAAATAACTTATACAAATACAATATCATTTCATATGATATATTTATTACAAATTTATGTAACAATTCATTTAACATACGATTTTAACATATTTGTGAATAATTTATTAAGTGTTCCGGTATAAACCAAATAGTCACAACAATATCAATTAGTATTGGAAATTCCAATGAATACTATGTTTAGGCAAAAAAGGGAAAATGAAATTCAATTTTAAAACTCATTTTTTTAAAAAAAATTGCTAAAGTTTAGAATTCTTATTTTTGTATTAGTAAAAAATTGCTAACATAAACTAGTCCGACCCGACCTACTACACTTGGCATCACTCTTTTCCATATATGAATATTATTGTATTGTTGGTTTGTATTTTGTGTATTTATTTTAATTTTTAGGTATTATTTGTTATAATTCTAGATGTTGGATTATTATTTTTTTAGTATTGAACTATTTAAAATTATAAATAAATTCGGATTAAAATTACACATCGGTTCCGGTTCGGAACCGGAATCGACCGGTTCTTAACCGGCCGGTTCCAAACCGGAACCGATTGGTTCCGATTCCGGTTCCGGTTCTTGAATTTATGAAAATTTAAAATCGGTTAACCGGTCAACCGGTCCGGTTAGAACCGGAACCGGCCGAATAAGCAGGCCTACTCTTCACTAACATTAAGAATCTAAAGAAATCAAAATTTTGGAACGAATAATCAAAATTTTGGAACGAATATTGAAATTTTTAATTTGTTGCTGATATAGTGAATAAATAAACAACTCTAATATTTTTTAAAGAAAAAGATAAAATATTAACTCTATATCTTTAATATATTAAATATTACATGAATTAAGTATAAATATATCATATATCAAATTCTAATTAGTTACAATATACAGTGAATTGAGTCAATAACACTAATATTTTATATAAAAATAAAAGAATATATAATTAATTATATATCTCTAAAATATTAAATAGATGACCTAGAACATGTGATTTTTTATTGAGCTTCAACTTAATGTTCCATAAGTTAATAATTAAAAGAAATAAACATTATAGAACGTAAAGAATTAAAATTGAAATTAAGAATCTCTTAAAATCAAAGCCTTAAACTTAATTAGTAAGAGTACTTTATATATCATACTATATCAAATTATAATTTGTTGCATATTAACAATATTTTTAGCTAAAACCTATAATATTCTATAAAGGAAAATATAAAATATTTATTATATATATTTCAAATATTAAATAGATGAGTTAAAGATAATGCAATTAATTTTTTATTCAAGGTACAACATAATGTTTCAAAAATTTTAAAATAAATAAATTATAATTTTGTAAAGTAAAGAATCTAAATTGAAATTATGAAATAATTAAAATCAAAATCGTCAACTCAATTAATACTAATTTTTTTAATACACCAAATATCACATTTTAATTTTCTACTTGTTATTGTGAATTTAACTGAGAACTCTAATATTGTAAGAAAAAGATAAAATATTATTCATATACCTTTAAAATGCTAAGTAGATGAACGAAGAAACATGTGATTATTTTTTTATCGAGGTTTGATGGTAATGTTTCAAAATTTTACAAATTACATAAATCAAAATTATGAAAAACAAAAAATTAAAATTATAATATTCTTAGAATCAAAACCGTATTGCTCAATTAACATCAATATATTATATATCAAATTTAATTTTCCGTATGTTATAGTGAATTGAACTAAGAATTCTAGTAAACTTTTTGCATCTATAAAAATTTTAATTTTTTATAAAGAAATTATTGTGAATAAAAAGTAGTAACAAAAAGAATAATTTCATCAATATTGAAAATTATTTCAATTTAATTGTAAATTAATTATCAATAAGTTTATCAATATTTTGATTTATTACAGCTTATTAAAATTTGACAAAAAAATTTAATACTTCATTGTGCTAATTATTTTTGAATAATTATTCGATCATCTCATCTAAAATCAATAAGGTCTAGTTTGATACGTCTTTTATTCACCTGTTAAACATACTATTAATTTAATAAAATTACAATATTTAAAATTATAAAATATGACTTTAAATAAATGTAACAAAAATTAATAAATATTATAAAAACCATGCATCACAAATGTGTAGGTCTCAAATAGTCAAAACAAAATTATACTTGCATTATTAGTTCCATATCCTTAAATAACTAAGTAAATTAATGTAAGGGTAATAAAGTATATACACAAAATATAAATTTCTCCAAAAATAAAATTCAATGCACAATTACTAATTTAACCTCATTATAGGATTATGGCTTGAAGATATTATGTCTCTAAAACATTTTCCATTTATAATATAGGTATAATATAGGAAGATAAAAAAAGATATCCTATCATCTCCTAAAATAAATGCATCAAATCTAATATAATCTTAACCAATATATATAAAGATACTAAGTAATAATAATGAGAAATAAAGAAGATATGTCTCGTATCACGTGTTAAGTTGAGATACTATATTTATAAATTTTACTCTCACCCTAAACCCTGAAATCTCTCCTCTCGAAGTACTGGAATGAAAATTTAGAAAATGATGTTTAAAGTTTAAGGACAAAGAATAGAGTTAGAAGAGAGATATTTGGGATATTATATATGAAATGAAAATATTCTGATAAGAACAATTGAATATTTTACTACTCCTATTAAACTGCTGCCCAATGAATCGCTCACTTTTATAATGAGTAGCTAGTGTTATGTCCCTCATTTACCCTCTTGCTACAACATTAAAAATCAACTCTTATAAATTACTTATATGTTCCCTCGGTCTGTAATCAATAGTCAATTTTTATATTTAGGGACGCCACAAAATTAGTCTATTTTTTCTTTTAGTTAATTTCTCTTTTTAATAAGATGACTCTTATCCTTTCTTGTACTACAAATTTTACATTAAAACGTGTCTCGTGTTTACTACCAAGACTACTGGTAGTAGACGAACGTGTTTGTATGTGTGTGTGCACGGCTGGTGGTCATTTAGTAGAGTAGGGTCTGGCCAAGTTTTGTCTTTTTTGATTGGATTTTTCAACCCAAGTTGTTAATTATGACCCAACCTCCATCCTCTCCTCAATTACAAAATTCAATTTCTTCATCTCATCTCTCTCTCTCCCTTGAAAGAAGGCGAAAGTTTTGGGGGATAAAGGTCTGAGAGGCCAGAAAGAGGGACAGGGACATATATATATCTATATATACTCACAAGACACACACTCAATGTGTGTGTAAATGATAAGAGGTGATGGATGAATCAAGTCAAAGAGGAGCTGTTGAGCTTACTTTTTGAGGAGAATGTTGTCAGGCTCGAGGAGTGATTGATCTTATATACACGTATACATATATAAGATCCGTCATTCATCGGACCAGGCTTCATTCCCCTCAATTTCAAGCTTTCTATGCGCGGATTGATTTAATCATTAAGCCGTGGATCTTCACTTTCTTGCTGCTTCTTTCATCGTTGCATTGATGTACGTTTTCGTTGCTCTTTCTTTCTCCTTTTCCTCAGATCTCATTTTTGGATCACAAACATATTTGTATATATGCATGTGAAGTAATTTGAGGTTGTGTTTATGTGTGTGGCAATATTCTATTTCTAACAAGCTCTTTTTTTTCTACAAAGTCTAGAAAGCTCTCTGTGTCTTTCATTTTGTGATTGTGAGCATGGCCACGTCTGCCATTTGAGGAATAGTTTGTGTATTAGTTTAACTTGTCTTAATGAATTATTTTTGCCATAACCTCATTGTTATTATTGGAAATATATGAATATATATTGCTCTGGTTAAGATGTCTAAATCCATAATAATTAATCAGAAATTCGAATTCATGTCGTAAAACTACCTACAAAATTACCATATGATTTTTTGGCTAGAGTTGTACTCCTTTCTCATTTAATTAGCATTGTTTGGTGAATTAAACCCCCTATGGTACTAATTACTTGAAATTTAATTTATCTTTTAGGAACAACGTTCGTTTATATCCAATCCATGTCACATTATTTACACGTCTATATACCAAAAGTAATTAAAATAAGGGACCAATTTAATAATCTACTTGTGTGCGTGCGTTCGGCCAGTAGAAAAGTGGTTCATATCCGAGTCCAAAAGTCTCAAGTTCGAGTTGATGCGACCAATGAATTTCTACTCATTTATTAATAAAAAATAAGGGATAAGTACCAAAACCACTAATAACGTTGGCTCAAAAAGCAAATAAATTACTGACATAATGTTGTAAAGCAACTTGATTCCAAACGTTTATAGAAAAAAGAAAATGAATCCCTAACGTTAACAAATTGCACTTCCTCTGTCCAACTAACATAAAAATAAATATAACATTTAAACATAATTACCTTGTTCAAAGCTCATGAATACTGCTCTAATCCAACTGAATAATAAAATTACTACTATATTGCTTTTTAATAATTAAAAAAAAAAAAAAAAAAAAAAAAAAAAAAGCCTGTGCAAAGAGAATCTCCAGTCAACACACAACACTTTTGTCAACCCAAATTCCATTCACTATATCAATACGAATAAAATCAAAATAAAAAAATAAAACAAAAGTGTATGATTCCTCTAACGTAAAATCCGGTTCCTCTACTACATTTGTACATGAAATTCTTGTCAATTTATGCCCAAAATCTCCGACCAGCAGTAATCATTTCCTTTTGAGAACTCCTAAAATAAATTATGCATAACAAAAAGAGGAGAGAAGTTAGCTAATGATGTCTCATATTTGAGCTGCGAAGGGTGAGACCATGCAAAAATTTAGTATATCCCAACAAACTAAGTTTGCCGTTGGGCTTCAACCAATCTCTCAGCATCGAATACGCGGTAGGCCCGACGTTCAGCTCCTGCATCCAACCCGATTCTATTAGCTACGAGCGAGTCAATATTAGTTAGTTCGTTAGCTAAGACAAGATATATACGTACCCGGGCTAATTCCTCTACTGATATAACACGGCTACCCTCCTCTTCGAAATGCTCGAAAGCGGTGGAAGCAATTTGCTCCCATTTCTCTAGGGCCTCCAGTTGGTATGTGCTGATGGCAGCTGCACAGAACTCATCGAACTCCATCTTTCGATAAGCTAACGGCGCCATCTGAAGTAACCCCACACGAAAAAATAAGTTAGCTTATTTAGATTAGTATAGTTATGTATGTGTGTGGTGAGAGGTGTTGATAAGGTAGCTAACCGCGTGAAGGATATCCGGGACCCTAGATGCCTTCATGGCATCGGTGGCATTACGTGCAAGAGCCTGCAAAACAGTTATACCATCTCAATACGGGACATGTGTGATTTAGACAATGAGGGCCGGGAGGTTAAGCTGCTTGACAACCTTTTTGAAGTTTTCGAGAGAAACTCGCCCATCCTCACTAGGCTCTAGAAGCATGAACTGTGCTCTGAGATAGATCAGCTCCTCCTCACTCAATGCTTTCGAGAGAGCCTACATGTAACCATCGGACGAGATTATTTATTACTATATCGCAACATTTTGATCAAACAAGGCCATTTTCAAAGGTGTAACAATTACTCATGAAAACCGTTATACAGAACTCAAACTCCGATAGCAACGTAATAAAATTAACAAAGTTCCAAAACCACGTCTCGTGAAACAGCAAACACACCTTTAGTGCTGCACGTTTAAAAGGTGTAGCGTGTAGATACGTCTTTACTAACTTATAGACCAATATGTCTAGCGGAATTGGATGGCTCTCGCTTCGCAGCCAAGGATGAGCTGTGTATGCAAAGATATGTAAGTTAGCTGCATCATTTAGCAATATATTGGCGATTTCGGTTTGGGTTTAAATGGCTTTTATGAGAAAAACATGGAACAATACTAACTCAAAGCTTGAGCGGCAGTCATTCTTTTCCGGTAATCCTTGTTCAGAAGTCGCTTCACGAAGTCCTTGGCATGTGAAGAGACAGATGGCCAAGGTGTGTCCTCAAAGTTTGGCTCGGCCCTCAAAACAGAACGGAATATTCCAGACTCCGTTCTTGCCCAAAATGGTCTACTACCACAAAGCAAAATATAGGTAATCACACCGATACTCCATATGTCGGCCTCCACGCTGTAAGATCTGTGAAGAACCTCAGGTGCTACATAATAAGCACTTCCAACAATATCATTTAGTCTTTCATCTGCCAAATCAAATGTGGAGCAGAAATTAGAAAACTAACTTCAGCAGTAAGAAAAGTGTAAAGGAAATAAGGAATGCCGGTAAAAGATGATACACCTAGTTGGTAACAACTTTTTGCTTCACTGAAACAGTGCAAAGTGCAAAAAAAAAACATTTCTACTGATATCCACGTGTTAAAACTGATAAAAGTTTGGGTTCGGGGAAGTTCGCTAGTTCACCTCCAAAAGTCAAGATGTTATGGAAGAAAGCAGGAACTAGCCATAGATTTAACTCACGAAATTCAGACAGCGGACAGAATGAAGAACTGATGAACAAATATTTATTCCAAATACTCAGAATAACCATCGAAATCAGCAACTAATTACAAATAATTTATAGGAAGAAAATCTACGAGGTTTTACAGCAAGATGAAAGGTAGCAGTTTTCAGAAAAAGGGGTGATAAAATGAATTATTACCTGTCCTGATGAAGTCAGAAAGACCGAAGTCAATGAGTTTCATATCAGCGTCTTCACTTCTGGAGGCAAATAGAAAATTCTGAGGATTGGAATTAGCATCGATGTCATGATGGAAATTTAGAAAAGTCTACTATCAAGAAGCTGATGGGAAAATGAAACATTCTGTATACCTCAGGTTTCAAGTCACGGTGGACAACACCTTGAAGATGACAAAATGCGACAACACTAAGAATCTGAACGATAATAAGTTTTGCTTCTTCTTCAGTATATCTACCACCTCTGAAATGAATAAACTGTTGTCAGTGTTCTGCTTGCAACCATCACAAAGATGGCTTAAAATTAGAACATAAACGAATATCAGTTTTCTCCGTTTCTCCTCCCTAATAGATTGCAAGCAGGACTATGAACGGAAAGCTTACTTTGCCAATATTCTGTCAAGCAGTTCTCCACCATCACACAACCTGTAAAAAGAGAGAGAGAGAGAGAGAGAGAGAGAGAGAGCTAATATCAGAATTACAAACGCTATTGGTTCGAAGACTCGTAGTACAAACTTTCAAAACTCCTGCCAGTCCCAGTTTCAATTGTTATCTATTTTTTCTCCTATATCTTTTGTTATTAAAGAAGTATTTTGAAATCGAAGACCGAAGTGTAAAGTTTGTCTGTTTAAACATGTGAGAATTTTTATATGCGAATCCATTGGGTTAAAAGGAGATCACTCATACCAGAAGACAGAATTATATACTACGTATATAACTTATAAGAGGATATTATACGAAAAACCTTGCACGAAACCATCATATAGACCAAAGTCCTAAGATAGAACAAAAGTAACACTTTAAGTTCGAAAGCTATCACTTTAATAACCAAAAATCTAACTTCAAGAAAAGTAAGACGTAGAAGAATAATATCAGTCGTATTGGGGTGGAGCCTCTGTACGACAGACAAAAATCCTTAACTAAAGATATATGTATCAAATACTAAAGGAAAATACTTCACTAAATTATTCATGGTAGAGGGACTAACAGAAAATCGTAGTATTAGCAAGCATCAACTATTGTTTCCTAGATTAAGAAACAAACAAAAATTGCCTGATCTAGGAAAAGTGTAACAAGGAAAGAGGGCAAATCAGGAAAAGTTGCAAGATTCACTCAACAAAGATTCAATTGTGTACACTACAGCACAGGGGAAAGAGAGATACGTACTCCATTATAATGTATACATTGTTGGAATCCTCGCAAGCGTCATAAAATCTAACTAGATGTCTATGACCTGAGAGAGCTTTCAAAATTTTTACTTCTCTGCGAACATCTTCAATTGATATCGCAGTCGTCATCTGCCAAACAGCTTATTCAGATACAAAATCAAGTTTCATAACATCATAATTGTTCATTCAGAAAGAAGCCATCAGTAGTATATAGCAGACTGTGTATTTGACGCATACACGGGTCTATCCATTTCATTTTACCCGCTAAAGTTGGAATTTATCTTCCCAAGCACCCTTAGTGCTTATCTTACCGTTACTCTAATCCAAAGGTTTACTCATAGTTGTCTGCTCATTATGCACTTCCACCATCTCCACAAAATAAAGCACCGATAAGGACACTAAGACAAATTATTATGTTTTGCAGCTGAAGATAGTTCAGTTTATCATTCGACAACCATTTTAAGTGGAAAGCAAAAGACATATCTTAATCACTCTTCAGCAGTCACATTAAGGCTCACACCAACCTAATCACGATTGAAGGCCATAACATCGTGATAACTCAAATTTCTTCATTTCAAACCACAACCTCCCTTCATCCCAACACTCAAGGTCCCCAACTTCCTACAGCCCTATTAATCCGGAAACGTTACTTACTCTCTAGAGTTGAATCAGTTAAGAAAACAAATTCTGCAACTCGAGATACACGTTTGATTCGTATCAATAATCCTAATCCTCTTTCCCTGATCTGCTACACATTTACCAACCTACCTAAACCAGAACTACATCATTGATCAGCTAATCAAAACTAAAAAAGATTCCTTTTTTAATTCTACACATACACCCTTCATTAGCTAACTATTGTTGTTGAATCCTTGGCTATGGAATAAACATGTTTAATTTGGCAAGAAAAGCAAAGCACATTACAAATTGATACTTGGACAGAAACGAACCTTGGATTTGGAGATGATTTTGACAGCAAGAGGCAAATCCTTGAGCTCCCCTTTTCTCCCCTTGGCAAAGCAGGTATGCCCAAAATGCCCTCTCCCGACCTCCTTCCCAAGCTCAAACTTCGCCCCAAAATTCTTATTATACCCAAAATTCTTATCCAGCGCGTGCTGCTGCTGCTGCTGCTGCGGCGCCGGCGCCGCCTCCTCCGCTGCATCCTCCGGAATCGCGCCGTGCCGCGGCGACTTCCTCCTGTTCCCCAGCTTCCTCAGCGACGCCCTGATGTGCTTCGCCGGCGACGGCGGCGGAAAGGGCTTCTTGAAGAACCTCATCGGCGTCGACCTCGCCGGCGACGGCGACACCCCGGCGCCGCCGGGGTAGGGGCTCGGCCAGGCGCTGTTCGATCTCGCCGGAGTGCCGTTGGGCGGCGGCGTCTGCGGAGGGAGATCGGCGGCTGCGTACTCATCGTTGCTTACCGTGGGGATCGTCTTACCGTAGCACTGCCCCATCAGCAGCGACTGTCAACTCTCTGTCTCTCTGTCTCTCTCTCTCTCTCTCTGCAAATAACAGAGTTTCTTCTTCTTCTTCTCCTTCTCTTCTTCTACTATTACTATACGGATAAAAAAGTATATACGTTTCTTTGTCTGTATTCGTATTTCTCCAATTTTTTGTAATAAAATTGAAATTGGAAAATTCAAATGTGACAAAATGGAACTGAGTCAAAACAAAGTTAATTGGACAACGAGACGAAAATCGCACTGATTTAAATATTTTTCTAGAATTAATTAGTTTAAAATGAAGAGTGGGATTTTCTACATGTGCAAAGATAGAAGCAAAATTAAGAGGGGTGGAAATTAGTGATTTACTAGTAATAAATGCTCTATTCTCCACCTAATGATGACACATCCACATTTTGTATTTGCAAATCAAATTTTAAACGAATTCAAACCGAATAGTCAGTGGCGGATCCAGGATTTATAAACGAAGGGGGCGAAATAATATTAGTAGGTTGGTTTAGGGCGAAAATGACAATTTTTTTCAATTTTTTGGGTGACGTTGGGGCAAACGGAGGGAGCGGACATGGCAATTTTACGTCCTGATAAGAGGAGATTAGTCGCACGTGGGGTGACCGCCCCCTCCTGCCCCCTAGATCCGCCAGTGCCGAATACTCACTCCGTCCACAAAAAATAGATGAATTGATATATGACACGAATTTTAATGTAGAATTAGTAAAGTAAGAGAGAATGACTGTTAGTGTAATAGAAAAGTTTTGATTCTAATAGCATAAGTGGTAAATAAAATGATGTGCATGATTATTATTTTATTGAAAATTTTCCATGAATGAATGTGCTCTATTTTTTGTGGACGGCCAAAAATTGCAAATGTGCTCAATTTTTTTTGGACGGAGGAAGTATTTATTTAATTGAAAGTAAAACTCAAACCTGAGCTTGAGAACATGCTGCACGCAGGATTAGGTTAACAAGAAGTCAACTAATTAGAAAATTTTATATGGGTGTGACGGTGTGTGACAGTGTGAGAGCAGCTTAACCAACATTTGAAAAAATATACGGTAATTTAGGTTGGAGGTTCGAATCAGGTAATTTAGGTTGGAGGTTCGAATCATCAGTATGAAACGATTATTAATCCTCTTGGATATAAAAAGGGAAAAAACTTGAGTATGAGAAGTTTATGGATTTGTGGGGCTTTACTGTATCTTCATTTTGGGCCAATTTATTGTATTTATTGTGAGTTGATTAAATTGCAGCGTAATAAATTAAATTCTTGTTATGGTATTTATTGCGTTGTGAATTATCTGGTGGTGTTTTTCATCAATCATAGATTCATAGTATTCAATTTAAATTATTGCTAACCTATGCATACAGTTGGTGAATGTAATAGTAGTAGTATCATTTTATCCCCAGCCTGCCACTGTTAATCAGGCCGGCCCAGACGAGTATTTGGATCAAGGCCCATTTTAGGTATGATTGTACAAAGAGATCAAATAAAATAGTACTAGTAAATTGTAATACATTAAGATAAAAGAATTCATATTTGTAATCTCATGGTCAAGCTTGTATAAATATCAATTTATAATTGGTAACCACACTACATTTGTGTGTTAAAAAATTTTTAGAGCGGGTAAATAGGTGTCAACCGAAAGAGTTGTGGTGTATACAGTTGAGATATATTAAGTAGATCGACAAAGGAAATGTATTTGAGTGTCAATCTCATCCATATCATCGATCTCATACCAAATTTTGTCAAATCGAATCACTTTACATACCAAATCTTGTCAAATTGAATCACTTTCCAA
Source organism: Salvia hispanica (assembly GCF_023119035.1). Lineage (NCBI taxonomy): Eukaryota > Viridiplantae > Streptophyta > Magnoliopsida > Lamiales > Lamiaceae > Salvia > Salvia hispanica. The sequence goes on from NC_062965.1 coordinate 3,483,074, forward strand.
GAAATACGAGATAACGACTAAGTATACTGGTCACGGTTCGTCATTGTGTGAATCTTCTTTCGAGATTCACACTGAAGATTCACACTATAATATGGAGTAAAAAAGCTAAAATAAGGATATTAGCCTTTTCTAAAAAAATGTTCTTAAAATGAAAATATCCACTTTTGAGAATAAGATAGTAAAGTTTATGTGAGAATTAAGTGGTTGGGCTTTTTTTCAACTTATACTAGTGGGCCAAATGTCAATATAGGGCTTTCTTCGAGTAGCTTCAAAGCAAATTAACGTATAAATAATGTGTTAAATGCACTCTTCCATACCAAACAAACTTGTTCTTCAAATAGATTATGAAGAAACAGATGGAGAATATATTTCGTATACAATATTATTGTAAGTCGTGATAGTAACTTTGATATATTAATTGCTCATATTATAATATTTGGATAAAACTTGGATGCATATAAAATATATTTATTACTATAAAAAAGACAATGTTTGGATGGTATAGACAATATTACTATAAATTCAATGTTAATGTACAAGTGAATGGAGGGATCCAGTGATATGACTTGCAATAACTCACGAAGCCGTACTACCATAGCTTATTCAATTTTCTATATATAAAAATACACATCTAATTTTATTAAGTTTTTTAATAGTATTAATATTAATATTAATAAAACAACAGAATACAAAGATAGAGAAATGAATTTTCCAAATATATATAATATATAGCTTCGGCACTGAACAAATTAAATTCACATATTTAACTAATTAAATAATATAATTTCTTTAAAAGGATCATTGATATATAAATTAAAATTTTTATTTTTTTGCAATTATTTCTGATGGTCAAAATTGAAACAAATATGATTAAGTAACAAAACGATGTTGGCTATGGATAAAACGAAATCATTCAATTTTAATTAAGACAACGTCAATTTATTCAACAAAACCAAATTTTATTGTTACATCATATGGATTTTGTTACATCAGTTAAGATTTTTTATTATCGTGGTACAATTGCAAATATTTGAAAGTTATAATTTCTCTAGTTTTTTTATATTCAAAAGTTATGTTTTTGACTATAGTCAAACAAGAAATTGTAATTTAAAAGACAATTACCTAATTCTTTAAATATAAAAGTACTAAAATACTCATAAAAATTCCAAAATTTTGCCCCACCCCACCACCATCATCCCAGACAAAATACATATGCGAGGTGACTGCTCCAAATCACTTTCCTCATCTTTGATAAGATTATTACTATTACAGAGTGACCACCAAATTAATAGCCAGGGATCTTGTCTCTTGGTAATAAATAAATAAATTAATTAATCAAGGAATGAATAATTAAAATGTGGGGATGCATGGTTGTGTGGAATGGACAGACGATGAAGCTGGAAAGAACATCCCATGTGCCATCATGTGACTACGATGTGGATGTTGCATCTTCGTACCATATATCTATACATATGCGTACATACATGTGTATATATCTACAACAATATCCACATATTTATATTGAAATATTTTGGTATCTAATGTTTACACTTTCTTTGCAGGAAAAAGGCGATTCTGTCGCCTTGACAGCCCCCAAACTCCGGCCCGATATCATGTGAGGGGATAAAATCAGGATACGCAGTAGCCCGTTAAGGGGGAGGCCTTAACTCATTGGCTGTCAAAAGCCCATCTCCCAAGGCCTTATACTTGTGCCTGAGAGATGAAAGCAACTACACGACAGCAGTGGGATTTGAACTCAGACTCATGACAGTGTTCGTACCATATATCTATACATATACGTACATACATGCATGTGTATACAGTATATATCTACAACAATATCCACATATTTATATTGCAATATTTTGGTATCTAATGTTTACATTTTCTTAAGAAAATGTTCGTAGGTTTCAATTTTAGATGTGGAGTTCCACGTGAAAAATATAATAGTAGTACTAGTATAATTTTTGTCGAACTTGAATGAAGGAATCAAGAGGATACCATTCTAGCTATGATGTAAGTATGTTATTATATTATTAATTTTTTATGTGAGATTCTCCACATAAATTTTATACTAATAGACAACAATGTAAGTATCAACGCACCTCACATAAAAGCTAATGTACTTGACTAAGCAAGTAAGCATTGATGACGAAGTGTTGCTAAGACGATTATCTTTCATCCAGTAGATCAGGGGTTCGAATTATCAAAAAATAAATAATGAATTATTATACTATAAATACACTTTTTAAGAATAAAATTGTATATACACGGAAGGGATAGATTAAAAATCTCTGATAATTAAAATGTCCACGTGTCATCCAACCGTTAAAGAGCATTATTACATAGCTTAAAGATTAACGACTTACTTATTCAGTGACTATAAAAACGAACATTCCAAAATAGGCACTATTAGGTCGATTGTGAACTTTTCTTGACAATAATTGAAGCGGAAAATATTTCCATTTAAATTTAAAATAATACTCCTCCGTCCCAAGGTATTTAGGGCATTTCTTTTGCGCATGAGATTTAAGAAATTGATTTGTTAAAGGTTAAAGTAGATAGAGTAAACTAAGAGACTAAATAAAGTAAGAGAGATGAAGAGAGAGTAAAATAAAAGAGGGAATAAAGTTTTTTTTTAAAAAATGATTCAACTAACTTGGAACAAATAGAAGATCACGATTCAACTATCTTGAAACAGAACGAGTACATGACAGTTATACTAAGCATCCTTATCATGACTAGATCCATTTCCTTTGTGAAAGGAGAATTAAGAAAATCCAATTAATTGCAATCTTTTTTCAGACCTCCGAAAAAAGCATAGAAAAGGCCTGCCTCGAATTATCTCAATTGTATTGCCAAATATTTACCCAAATTGGGTGGCAAAGCAAAATAAGAGCCTAGCCAAAATAAATACAGAAAAAGGTGAAATTAATTCAGACCTCCCAATATTCATTAACAACTTCAGCTACTTTCTTTCATTTTTGGTGTAAGTACAGCTGTTATTTACACTACTTGTATAATAATACTGTGGTGTTGGTGGCTTATCAAATGCTGTTATAATCTCTCTATACATATGAATATTTGCCCAAAATATTCAAGTCCCAACTGCCCCATGCCATTATCAACTCTTTGTCTTTGTGCAATCATGGCCTCATTCCAAGGCCAACTGCTCTGCAAATTTATTGTTTATGTCGTTAAACCCTATGCATCATCACTACTTAGTAGCATACCAGAATTCTCACTTCTTTTTACTTACATATTGTCCCAATTTGCCATAGAGGATGTTTATTCAGTTATTTAACAATCAATTACTCCTTCCGTCCCACTTTAGGAGTCTCGGTTTACCATTTTTGGGCGTCCCAGTTTAAGAGTCCCGGTTGGTATATTCCATAAATGGTATTAGGCCTCGCATTCCACTAACTTTTTTCCTCTCACATTTTATTATAAAACTAATATAAAATAGTAGGACTCACATTCCACTATCTTTTTTCACCAACTTTCTTTTACATTTCTTAAAACTCGTGCCGAACTCAACCGGGAGTCTTAAAGTGGGACGGAGGGAGTAATAAAAACAACCACAAAGGTGGGACTCTCTGTACTCTATTAGTGCTCCCTTAATTGTAACTAACAGCGGATGCAGAAATTTATTTTGATATGGCAATATATTCCAAAACTCAAATTTAAACAAAATAATGAAAATTCGACAATATTATTATACTCTCTCTGTCCCATTAAAAATGAAACGTTTTTCTTTTTTGGTTTCCCATTAAAAATAAAACGTTTTCTAAAATGGAAACAACTCCATCTCTACTTTTTCATATCCCTTACTTAACTCTCTCACAAAACAATACTACATAATATCTTGTGTTTCGATTCCCAAATGTTTCATTTTAAGTGGGACTGAGGGAGTACAAAGTTCCGACACTACTTATAATATGCTCCATATATATACTTTCTTAAAACTTGTGCCGAAATCAAATAAGACATTTATAAGAGACTGGAGAGGGAGCATTGGCTGTGAGAATAATTATCAAGATTAGTTAAGTTAATGGAATATATTCTAATAAAAGTAGTTAATTTTCAGGCCTTTACAAAAAGATAAAGAGTTGTAAAGAGGCAGGTATCTCTCCATTCTTTGTAGAGAAGCATGAGAGTTGGAGAAAAATATTAATCAAACTATCTTCAAACTCCAAAAGAAATTATCTGCCACTACACATGGACGAAAACGACTGCACATAAACACAAAACACATAACCTTAATTTAATTTGGCATCTTCTACTAACTCTCTTATCTACCTTATTTAATGTCACCATAGTAATGTCAATAATCAACACACAAAATGGATAAATCCATCAAATTTACGTATTATCAAATTGACCCGAGATTAATTTTGTCGTAAGTCAAGACTAATACGAATTATACGTGGCGCGTTTCGCCACCCGTGATGACCCCCCGCAGTAACGAGAGGTGGGCGCATTGTGGATGAAGAATAACGACAACTATATAGTTGCTAGTTGTCATCATTGAGTAGTAAATTCACAAGCACATAAATGTATAATAAGAGCCTTGAATTTAAATTTATTTCGATTTCCAAATATGAGTCTGAATTTTAGGTGCCCCCATATCTCAAATCAGCCCCTCACAATCATACATTTTTGCTAGCACTACTATCATATCATATCATTAGTCATGCATTAATCAATTCAATTCGCAATGCTTCTTCATCTTCATCTTCGTCTTCAATTGAACTAAATTAATTAATGGCGCGGCTCTTCCGATCCAAGTCCTGCTCTCTCAACACAATGCCGCCGCCTCTATATGAAGACGACGAAGGCGGTTATTTTGGAGACTACAACTACAACACCGATGACGAGGAGGAGGAGGAGGAGGAAGACGACGGAGGATCGGAGAATCCGGCGACGACGCCGTTTTTGAGCCCGGGAGGAAACGGCGGCGGAAATCAGGCGCAGTTTTCGGTGCTGGGGGTTGTGGCGGCGGCGCTGAGGAAGTCGCTGGTCACGTGCTCCGTCGACGCGGACGACGTGGCGTCTGACGTGGACATAGGATGGCCAACCGACGTGCGACACGTGTCACATGTGACGTTTGACCGGTTTGATGGGTTTCTGGGCCTGCCGGTCGAGCTCCAGCCGGAAGTGCCTTCTAAACCGCCCAGCGCCAGGTTTGGTTTTACTCTTTTTTCCATTTTAATTTTCTTATGTTTAATTAATTGTTGTTAATCTCAATTATTAATTATAGACTATAATTGAAGTGAGGGAGGGAGAGACATGCATGCATATTAATTAGTGTTTTTAATGACTATTTAATGGTGAATAAATCTCTAAATCGTCTGACAATTGATTTTGTATTTTCCGTGTTTTGGGGAAAAAGAGTACTCCATCCGTCCAAAAAAAATAGATCACTTTGTGTATGACACGGATTTTAATGTAGAATTGGTAAAGTCAGAGAGACAAGGAGAAAAAGTACATAAAGTAAGAGAGATGGGGAGAAAAAGTGAGTAAAGTAGGAGAGAGGGAAGAATAAGTGGGAAAAGTATGAGAGATGAACTTTTTATTTTAAAAAATGGTGCTATTTTTTGTGGACGTCCTAAAATGACAAAAGTGATCTATTTTTTGTGGACGGGGGGAGTATTTTATTTTATGAGTCGGAGGTTGCACTGGATATTTAAGTTGTGTTTATTTAGTAGCTGTAATTAATTCTAAAAAATGTGTGTTTATTCAGATCTAGATTTGCAATCCAAGTGATCAAATTAATCCATCAATGATGTTGTTTGGTGACATAATTGGAGTGGCGGGGATTTAACGCGGAATTTATGGGTTCTATCTTAAAATTTATACAGTGATTCAAATTTTCTCTTTAGATAGAATCATATAAGTGAATATTTTTGTTTTATTTTGTCAACGCCCTCCTTCAAACTCTTTCAAAGTCGGATTATTATTCTTATCGAGTTAGACAACCCCTTCGCCTCGAACTGCACCAAATTTGAAGCTAAATTACTATTAGTCATTTTCTTGTTTTTTTAGACATGGATCAAGAGGTAGACGAAGAGATACTGTGGATATAGAGATTTTCTATGGTTTGAATGTAATTGATGGAATTAAAAAGAGAAATGCATAAATTATTTCATTATAGGAAAACTATGACTAACATTTATAATTTAATAGAGGACATATTTTTTGGTTTATTACATTAGCCATGTTAACAATTTTGGTAAGTTCACTTGTAACTCTGCAAGATTTAATTGATGTTTGTTTTTTCTTTCTTCTAACACAAATTGTTTTGCATTAAGTTGATTCATGTGCAATAGTTAAAGTGGCTGGTTGAGAATTAAATTGAACAGTTGAGATTGAATGTGATGAGCTAATATCTATATAATGATGTGGACAGTGCTAGTGTATTTGGAGTTTCTGCACAGTCAATGCAATGTAGCTTTGACCAAAGAGGAAACAGCGTACCCACAATTCTTCTTAGGATGCAAACAAGACTCTATGAAGAAGGAGGCCTTCAAGTATGCCCAATTCTATGTTATTTTAGCTTTATAGTATATTATATTTATACTATAGTAGGAGGGGTAGTGATAAAATGCAATCTCATATATTGTGCAAACTCCAAACTATGATCTGGACTGTTAAAAAATATCAACAGATGACAAAATAGTAGCAATAGAAAATGCCAACACGGTGTCAACACAGCATCAACCGTTGACACTGTGTTGAAATTTTCTGTTGCTACTATTTTGTCATCTGTTGATATTTTCTAACTGTCTAGATCATACTTTGGAGTTTGTACAATATTTAGAGTTTGCATTTGATTACATTCCATAGTAGGAGTATATGATTAATTGTGTGTGTGTTAATTTGAAGGCAGAAGGAATTTTCAGAATCAATGCTGAGAATAGCCAAGAAGAAAATGTTAGGAAACAGCTGAACAAAGGAATTGTGCCACATGGAATTGATGTCCACTGCTTATCTGGTTTGATAAAGGTAATTATAGAAGCAAATTATTAATTAGTACTACTAGTATGGTTTATATTGTCACATTGTTAATGATGAATTTGATATCACAGGCTTGGTTTAGAGAACTCCCTTCTGGAGTGCTTGACTGTTTAAGTGCAGAAGATGTGATGCATTGCAACACAGAGGAAGAGTGTAGCGAGCTCGTAAAGCAGCTTCCCCCGACCGAGGGCGCGCTGCTCGACTGGGCCATCAATCTCATGGCCGACGTCGTGCAGCACCACCACCTTAACAAGATGAACGCGAGGAACATCGCTATGGTTTTCGCTCCAAACATGACTCAGGTGCTTCACTATTCTCAAATGACTCTAATGTCCCTCATCAGATTATTGACCAAATGACTTTTCCTAACAGACTAGTCTTTTGGACGAGTTATCAGACTGTTTAATTTGAAATACTAATGTATACAAGTCCAGATGGCTGATCCACTAACGGCGCTCATCCACGCGGTCCAAGTCATGAACTTTCTCAAGACCCTCATCGGGAAGACGCTTGCTGAGAGAGAGGAGTATTCGGCGGTACTGGAGCAGAGTGGTGCTCCAGTTGACGAAGAATGCAATAATGCAGAAGTGATGAGTAGTGGAGAGACGACACCCGCTACCACCGCTATCACCACGCGCAAAAGGCGAACCTTAGGGCACAGTTTCAAAGACGAATACGAAGCAGACGACGGAATTCTCCGTCGTCTGAATCTTCGGAAAGGCATGCAAAAGCTATGCCGGCATCCGGTATTCCACTTGACCAAGACACAACCTAAGAAGCTATATAATTCTAATTAATCTCTTTTCTTTTTTTTTCTAATGCAATGTTGATTTGCTAGCTAGCTTTTTTCTTTTTTTTCATTTCACCACATAAATAGACACAATATGTAGGCAGGCTTGTGGGTTGATTGGTTCTTAAAAGTTGGGCCTTCACTTGGAAATTAGGACTTTCTATGTATCAAATTCTCTTATCCCTTTCCATCTTATTTATCCATTCCAACAAGGCCCAAATATATCATTCTAACAATCTTCTTTTCAAAGAAATGAATCCATTTTTTTCAACTTGAACCTAATCTCTCTTTTCTCCAAACATCTATAGAGACACTTTACCTATATCTATACCAATACAAAATACCAACACGTGGGATTAACTTTTTTAAATTCAATTCAAGAAATTCAAGAACAAGTGAAGAAAAGTAATGATATTATAAAGAGTCGATAACTTTTTTATATTCAATTCAAGAAATTCAAGAACAAGTGAAGAAAAGTAATGATATTATAAAGAGTCGATATAAGTGAAGAAAAGTAATGATATTATAAAGAGTCGATATAATAATTTATGTTCCTAGATGTGGTGTCTCGTCTCAATTATTTTGTTCACTTTAAATTAATATGAATCTCTTTTTTTATTTTTGTTTTTAGTTTTGGTTTGGGTGGTTCATTTTCTGCAGTCGCTATTTATACAGTATTTAATTTATTATAGTTTATTATCCAGCAGCTAGAGTGGTCCTCCCTTTCCCCACCATCACATGATATAATGGTGCATTATATTTTTTTTATTTTCTTAACTTTATCTAATCTTCACCACTTAATTACATAATTGTACCAAAACTACATATCATAATTAAAAAATAGTATCTTATATACTTTTTTTTATATTTTAAGATTTTTCACAAAATTTCAAGTTGCATTATTAATTAATACTCCCCCGTCCCTAAAAGTTTGCCTCATTTTTCCATTTCCGTCCGTCCCACAAAATTTGTCTCATTTCACTTTTTACCATTTTTTGTAGTGAAACTCATATTCCACTAACTCATTCCTACTCATATTTTATTATAAAACTAATATATAAAGTAGGACTCACATTTTACTAACTTTTTCAATCCACTTTTCATTAAGTATATTTTTTAAAGCACATGTCAGGTCAAAGTGGAACAATATTTGGGGACGGAGGGAGTAAAATATTCATAAAATATATTTTTATTAGTAATAAAATTTTTAAACCGGAAATTTTACTAAGTTTGGGTTTTGGAACATCTGATTTTGATTTGGATTACGCGTGGGCCGTTGTTAATTTGGATTTTGCAACATCAATTCAACATTTTTTGTTTTTTTATATAATATGTTTATGTCAGTGTGGTACCCAAAAATTGATAGGTTCCAACATATTAGAATAAATATTTTTGTAAGAAATAATTATCGTGGATTGCATTTTAAGTTAGCGTGAAATATGCATATTCCTATCAATTTATACTTTATTTTAGGTCATTCAAAAAGAAAAGGCAAAACACATTCTTAGGTCCTTATACTTTAATCAAAATGTTCATTAGGTCATCGTACAATTTTTTGGTTTTAATAGGTCCTTATACCTTTCTCATAAATTTCATCACATCCTCGTACAATTTTTTCGTTTTAGTAAGTCCTTATACTTTGATTATAACTTTTATTAGGTCCTTATACAATTTTTTATTTTAAAATATCTTTTACTTTTATCTTTATAGACTATGCTAAGTTAAATAATGGAATATTAAAAAGTTCATTAAGTTTAATTAAATTTAGATTATTATCCAAGATAAATGTAAAAAAGTCCCTAAAATAAAAGATTGTACAAGGACCTAATGAAAGTAATGATAAAAGTATAAGGACCTACTAAAACGAAAAATTGTACGAGGACCTGATAAAAATATTGTGAAAAGTATAAGGACTTATTGAAACGAAAAAATTGTACAAGGACCTAATGAACATTTTGACTAAAGTATAAGGACCTAAGAATGTGTTTTGCCAAAAGAAAATTACGAGATATATATCAAGTTGATGATGGTGATGAGTGTGAAACTGACTAGTACTATTAATTTATTTTAAAACGATTTTGCGATATCATTTATGGGGGTTATAAACACGTGAATCACGTGGAATTTTGTTGATAATTACAGAGGGTGCGTGGAGTGTTTAATGCTAATCAGATGTTTAGCTTTCTTTATATGATAATCAGATGTTTAACTTTCTTTATATGATAATCAGATGTTTAACTTTCTTTATATGATAATCAGATGTTTAACTTTCTTTATATGATAAAATACTCGTCTTGACAATCTACCAACCTCATGGGGTTATATTCTTTATTTTATTCCCCCTACATAAATTAAACAAAAGTCAAAAAGATTTAGATGTACCAACAAAAAGAGAGGGCAAAATAAATTCAAGGATGCAGTGGAATGGTACGAGATTCGTCCAACCTTAACCAAACAGTCAAGAGATTGAGCTCTGCTTTTGGGTATAGAGCAACTTTAAATCCTTGGCCAGCTATCCCATATATTGAGGTATCTACAAATCAGCGCGGGAATTGAACTCGGCGATGAAGACGTTTCTCTTCCATCTAAGAAATTGGGAGTTCAATCATGGAGTAAATTGAGAACCTCTTACTGAACTAGCACATATTCCACATTCCCACAGACTTGGTTCTAGAACCTTAACTGACGGCTAATCTGATTTTGGTCCAAAATTGAGATCAATGTTAAAATTGCTGAAAATTCATTGAAATTGAATCGTTGGGTATAGGTTAAAAAATGGAACCTTGAATATATTCGTGTTGGGTTACAAACTCATCCCACATCGGATCGGATGAGTGAGGGAAGTTGGAAGGTGTATATAATTCATGTTCATTCCTAATCAGTTTGAGATCTTTTGGGAGTGACCCAAAAACAAATCTGTGCAAGCTTGACCCAAAGCGGACAATATCAAACTGATGTTGCAGTCGACTGTCCTAACAAGTGGTATGAAGGTGTATATAATTTATGTCCCGATGGTTGGAAGGTGTCAATTTGTCGGACTAGTTACGATTCCACTTCCATTAGAATTACCATCGGTTCCGAGCATCCCTAGAGAAGGGCAGTCCATTTTTATAAACACATGCTTTTACAAATATATCCAATCATCATTATTCATTTACCTATATCAATTTGGATGATTGGCTTGAATAGCTGCAACTGAACTGTTACTATTAACATAAGTAGAATTGATATAGGAGAATGTATATAATAGTAGGAATCTTGCAATGATTTGATCCAAATTTTGACTAAATTGATAACTAAAGTTCCTTTTCTATATTTGCAAAATAATGCTAACTTTTTATACTATAATAATATTTTTATTTTGATCACGTTCTTTTATAAGCAACAATAACAAGGCCGCTTCTTTATATGAGAAAAACTACAGATCAAAAAGAATTTTTCTTCCTTAACATGATATATTAATTTATTTGAATTGGAATTTTCACATGACTTTAATGTTACAGCTAAAAAACAATATACTTTTTCACGTACTCTCTTACTTTACCAATTATACATTAAAACTCGTGTCAACCTCAAATAGCTTATTTCTGTGGAACGGAGGGAGTATATATCTTTTAACTTATTACAGTTGCCGCATCCATTTGTTCTGATCGAATTTCACCAATATGACCGGTTTTTTAATTTCTAATTGATGTTTTGTATAAATAGTGTAGATCGATGTACGTTAATTGAAATCGAACATCATTGATAGTATATTAAATATTACTCCCTCCGTCTCTTAAATATTATCACAGTTTGATCGGGCATGAGTTTTAAGAAATATAATGAGAAATGAGTAGAAAAAATTAGTAGGATGTGAGTCCTACTTTTAAAGTATTAGTTTTATAATAAAATGTGAGTGACAATGAGTTAGTGGAATGTGAAATCCACTACTAAAAATAGTAAAAAGTGAAATGTGACAAATTTTGTGGAATGGACGGAAATGAAGTAGAAAAAGTTAGTAGGATGTGAGTCCTACTTTTAAAGTATTAGTTTTATAATAAAATGTGAGTGACAATGAGTTAGTGGAATGTGAGATCCACTATTAAAAATAGTAAAAAGTTAAATGTGACAAATTTTGAAGGATGGACGGAAATAAAAAAATGTGACAAAATTTTAGGGACGGGGAAGTACTACTCTAATGTAAGCTAATTGCATTCAAATGAATGTATTAATAGAAACATATAATCCAAAAAAATATTGTTAGAAGTCCACCCCTACAAAAAAAAATAGTAGTAGTACTAATAATATTAGAAGACCTTTATAATAAGGAATTGTATATACAAACATAAATATTATCGTCCTTTAATTACCTTTGCTTTAATATGGTCCCTCCTAATTTCCCTAGCTACATGCAGACGTCCTCCTTTAATTACACTACTAAAATTTGTTAACAGACCAAGATTTCATTAATTTTTCACCACATTAATTTCATTTGACTTTTGAGCTGTAAATGGTCAGAAGTTTGGAATATAGCTAATTGATTTTGGTTACCCATTAAAGCACTATTCGTATTATTATATTAATAAAATATATCATTAAAACATCATAAAACAATTATATATATAATCTTAGCATCAGGTATTCTTGCATTAATGTGTAAGAGCATCTCCAACGGGAAAAGGTATATTGAGAAGGTATATTTCTCATTTACCTTCTCAAAAAGGTTATTATACCTTCTTAAAAGTAATGGACTCCAAGGAGCAAATAAAATAATTAACTTTATACCTTTTCTATCAAGAAGAGGTAAAGATACCTCCTCAAAATAAAAGAAGGTATAATACCTCCTTAAATACCCTTTCCCTTGGAGCATGAAATTTTATGAAGAAGAGGTAAAAATGGTAGTTATTTTTCTTTACCTCTCCATTTACCCTCTCCCTTGGAGTTGCTCTAAGAAACTATTTTTACACTTGGAACAATTTGGTGTACACTGTATATGATCTTTGTTCAAGAACACATGAGTTAAGGGATCCGCATAGCTTTTATTCAATTTATTTATTTTCATACATTCTCTGCATCTTAATCTTATAAATGAGTACAACTATTGATGTAGCTAGTACTATTGATTACTGAGGTTCAAATCGAAACTTTGCCTCGATGATATACACCATCCGTTCCATAGTAATAGAGTTATTTGTCATTTTGGTACGTTCCATAGTAATAGAGTCATTTCTCTATTTAGTAAAAGTTAACACATTTTTCCATACCTATTCTACTTTCTCTTACTCTATCCTATCTTCGTCTCTCTACCTTTTTCATTTTTCACTTTATTCTCTTTTTACTTAACTCACATATCATAATTGTTCTTAATCTCCGTGCCGAAAAGAAACGTCTTCATTACTATGGAACGAAGGGAGTAATTAATATGAGATTTATTATTAAAACTTAGAAGTTTTAAAAGATCCATACTGCCGGTCTATTATGATATAATCGATCGATCCTTTTAATCTTATACTAAGTACTTTATTCGTCTCAAGATAAGCAACTCACATTCCTTTTTGGGATGTCCCAAGATAAATGAGTTATTTCCTTTTTTGGTATTCTCTTTCTTACTTTTTCTCTCTACTTTACTAACTCTTACTTTATTCACTTTCAACTTTACTAACAAAACCTCATTTCCTTAAATCTCGTGCCGAAAAGTTTTTGCTCACTTATCTTGGCACGAGGGAGTATTACTTAAAAAATTCATGAATTGAATGTTAAAAAGTAGTTATAAACCATAGTTGGATAATCTATACAATCTATAAAATGGGAGTTTAGGGGTATTTAGGCAAATAAGAGGAATTTTGAGGGTATTTAGGGAATAGCCCTTTTGTTTGTAAATTTAAAATTCAAAATTTGTGACCAAATTTTAAAGAACGGTATTTTCTTTAAATTTAAAATTTAACACAAATTTGAATTCCAATGGATAGAATTTAACTAATTTATTTTAAAGAATCGTAATTGTAATTATTTTTAAATAATCATTTTTTATTTTCCCTATAATTAATCCATGAATATGATTTTACTATAATTCAATTGTGATCATTTTAAAGAATCGTTTTAATTTGTGCCCAAATTTTAAAGAACTGTATTTTGTTTGTAAATTTAAAATTTACCAAAAATTTGAATTCCATAATTGTAGGGATAGAATTTAACTAATTTATTTTGTTTCCCTATAATTAATCTATGAATATGGTGTTAAATTTAATTAATTACTACTATAATCTATTCTAAATAAAAGTAATCACACGATTATGCAATTTTAATTAAAAGCTATTTATTGATTAAAATTACTATTAATAATACATTTTTTTAATCTATAAGACATTTATAATGATTTAATTTAGTAGGGTCCGTGCATAATATTTTAGCCTATAAAATTGTCATTACCTACTTACCTTATAGAAGCCAAGCATGCCATTTTTGCTCTTACCATAGGAGGAAAGCTTGACGCCATGGAACTAGAAAGGAGACAATGGAGCGAAGGCAGCAATGTCGGTACGGAGAAGACCCCAGTAGTGTGTCACGGCTACAAGGAGGCTACAAGGAGAGAGCAGACGAGGTACGGAGGCAACGATTGGGCGACAATTTAGCAACAACTAACGAGATTTTTTCTAAGGGCCGAGAGTGAGAAGTGAAGGAGCATCACAATATTTATGTTTGCAAATTGAAAGGAGAAGAGAGATATGATGAGACTTGAAGAGGAGCCGCCACAGAGTATGAAGTATGAACCCTATATTCAATTTTTATTGTATTGTTCAGAATGAGGTTAAAATTGAGTGATTATAGGGCCATCTTATTTTGAATGGACCTTTTGTATAATTATTCATGCTTCTAAAATTAATATTGTAATTAGTCTACCAGCATGTTTTGCTCTCTCCATCCCCCCTCTTTCTCCTTTAATTTATTTACTGTATAAGTTTAATTTTATTTTAGCACTTTCTTTTTTTTCCAATATAGTAATTTTATTTTAATAATTTATTTCTATTCATTTCTAAATTTCATATAATTGTATTATTTCTCATTTTAGTTACTAAAAAAAATGTCGTCCAACACACTTGGATGATACCAATGAATATAATACTTTTTGAAAATATATATTCTATACATCTCGTCGCAAAATTTTGGGAGGCCATCAGGCTTCATAATAGCTCTTGTCTCTTGTCTTGAGATATACATACGACAATACTAATCTCAAGCAATCTTACAACAATTTTTTATTTTAGATGTAATTTAATATTGAGATTCAAAACAAACACTATTAGTCGTAGGGCATAGAGATATCCCAATCCTAGTACGTGGTGGGATCCTATATCTGTGGCCCAAATACTCACACCGGAGGATGGGGATTGGGAAGAGAACTTCTTCACTCGCTACTTAATAAAACTCCATTACTTCACTACACTATAGCTAAACCCAATCAATCCCCCCTCTCTCTCTCTCCCCTTAAAACTTAAAACCACCTCTCTTCCTCTGATCAATTACCTCCACCACCGGCCATGGATCACGACCTAATCCTCTCCTCCTCCACCGCCTCCTCCACCACCAGCTCCGCCGCCGCGGCCTCCCTCTCATCATCCGAGCCGCCCTCCTCCGGCCTCCTCCAGAAGAAGCTCCAGCACATCCTCCAAACCCAGCCCGACTGGTGGGCCTACGCCATTCTCTGGCAGACCACCAAGGACGACTCCGGCCGCATCGTCCTCACGTGGGCCGACGGCCACTTCCAAGGCACCAAGGAGAAGTCCGCCCCCGCGGGCTCCCTCCAGCCGGAGAGAAAAAAGGTCATGCGAGGCATCCAAGCCCTCATCGGCGACGGCGCCTCCGACCCCCTCGACGGCGACGTCACCGACTCCGAGTGGTTCTACGTCATGTCCCTCGCCCAGTCCATCTCCCTCGGCGACGGCGTCGTCGGCAAGGCCTTCAACTCCGGCTCCCTCGTCTGGCTCTCCGGCGCCAACCAGCTCCGCTTCTACAACTGCCACCGCGCCAAGGAGGCGCAGATCCACGGGATGCAGACCATGGTCTGCATCCCGTGCTACGACGGCGTCCTGGAGCTCGGCTCCGACGCCGTCGTCACCGAGAACTGGAACCTCGTGCAGACGGTGAAGTCGCTGTTCGACCCCGCCCTGCACGATCCCGCCCTGCACCTCCCCTTCAGGGAGATGCAGAAGCCGGACGTCCTGTCCTACCTCGACTCGCCAGAGCAGTCGGATTCGGACTTCTTTGCAGGGGCCGCTGAGGCGGCGGCCCCTGCAAAGAAAAAGAGGGGCAGGAAGCCCATTCAGGGGCGCGATGCGCCCCTGAACCACGTGGAGGCAGAGCGGCAGCGGCGCGAGAAGCTCAACCACCGCTTCTACGCCCTCCGCTCTGTCGTCCCCAATGTGTCCCGGATGGACAAGGCCTCCTTGCTGTCCGACGCAGTGTCGTACATCAAGGAGCTGAAGGCGAAAGTCGACGACCTCGAGCAGGCGCAGCAGCCGCGGAATAATAACAAGGCCGTCAAGACGGAGACGGCCGACAACCACAGCACGACGACGACAGTTGACCAGGTGGTCCTGTCGTCGTCGGTGGTGGAAGTGGAGGTGAAGATCGTCGGCGGCGACGGAATGATCCGGGTGCAGTCTGACAAGTCAAACTACCCGGCCGCGCGGCTGATGAACGCCATCCGGGACCTCGAGCTCCCGTTGCACCACGCGAGCATGTCGTGCGTCAACGAGCTGATGCTGCAGGACGTCGTGATTCGGGTCCCGGAGAGGCTCCAATGCGAGAAGACGTTGAGAAACGCCATCCTCGCAAGATTAGAGCAGTGAGAATTAGGGTCAGGGTCGGTCGATCTCACCGTCGGTCTTTTAGTTGTGGTTGACTATTCAGTCCCCACGAATTCTGTTTTTTGGATACGATTGTATGTATGATCACCATGATTTGAATAACCAATTATGATATTAGCGATTAATTAGTTAGCTTTTTGTATATACTAATTCGTTGCAAATTCTGTCTCCTCGCTAAATAGATACGGACATTTTAGGATTGTTGGAATGAACACCAAAACCGGATATTACACATTCCTCGTAGTAAGAATCAATAATTCATATGACTAAATATCCATGTGAAATTTTTTCCCTACTTTATATGTGTGGTTGAAATGAGGAAACTGTTTGGTGGGACCCGCTTAATTGACCAATGAAGACTGTATTTCCCTGTATCACAAAACGTTCACTCCTTTCTCAACTATATTTGGGGATGCATGTTTGCCCTATTCCACACAAAGAGTTTTAAAATCTCATCAAAATTAGTACTTGTATGTATAATGCTTGCTAGCTATGTTGGTGTTTGTAGAAGCATGTTTGTTTATTACTCTTGTATGAGTTGGTGCCCGGCTTCCGGACAAATGCTCAAACTTCAAGACTCTAAGTCACTGTAATTATTTATCGCACTCTAAATCGAAAATCGTTAATCCGGCCCTGTAACTGCCTCCGTTTTTTCCAATGCTTAATTACTTGCTTCCACCATAATTGTACTTCTACACTTATCCATTTTTTCTCTTTCTCTCCTACTTTATCTATTTTTTCACTCTTTCTCTTAGTTATTCTTCAAGATTGGTATAGGACTCAAATTATTTCACTAGGTAAACTAGGCTTCCTTTCTAATAAAATATGCATATTTGGAGACATATTAGTGAGCTGGTTTGGAGTGATAGGCAAAAATAATCACTATGTCGCATAAAAATAGACTTTTATAAGAATAATTACTCTTCTACCACATGATTCATCATTTTCTTCACCCAAAACACATTTTCACCGTTGCCAACACCAACTTTAAGATAGAGATCAATTTTTCATTCAAAATAAACAAATAATTTATGAATATTCGTGTCAAATCCATTAATCCTATGAAGTGAGTAATTAATAATGTTGCATATGAGCATATCATGATGCAACAGCGAGAATCTCTCTATGGCATTGGGAGAAGAAACATAGAATTATAAAGTAATGTGAACATGAGAATAATTATTTGGTTGAGATATTATACTCATATGAAACATGAGGCAAAACCAATAAGGTCCACAACTGCATATCAATTTAAAATGTTTTAATACAGGTGAGTTGGCTGAAGAAAAGGACAAATTTATGGTGATGCCCAATGAAAACGATTTCCCACGTGTCATGCTCTAATTGCTGGTGACAAAAGTAGTACGACAAAAAATATTTAATTTTATTTATTTTTGTGTACTCACTTAGATGAAGGCGTGTCAATGCTGCTGCTGCTGTTGTTTTTATTGTTTTAAACAATTTATTTGACTCAACCACACAAACCTGTGACGAGGGGCCATTTGTGTTTCGAAATGTGGACATGGAAAATTAAGAAATAGACTATCTAAAACTCTAAATCACATGAATTTAAAAATTACTAACCACTGGCTTGTGTGGCGATTTTTATGGATTATTATAATGTCCGATTTATAAATAAATACCGATAATTTGATTGCGTAATCATTTTATTACTATTATATTAGAAAGATACAATAAACTAGTGAGACTATCGTATTTTACTCCCTCTGACTCTAAAAAATAGATAAATCTTAAATAGTAGTATAAGTTTTAATTTATAATTGGTAAACATAATGATAGGGGCATGTTATGGTGCCACCACCCCTTAAAATAATACTATACCTCCATTTCTAGTCAATCATTTGTACACGTGGACGAATAATAAGCTACCACGTGGCAAAAAAATCTGGAAAAAGATGGGCAGCAATGTGTTGGTCTTTAAACAACAATTTTTCTTGAACAGCAATATCCGACACACTATACAGCAATCTATAGATTGCTGTGTAGTGTTTGTAATATTGTTGTGTAGCGTTTATAATATTATTGTATAAGCAGTGTCACGTTGTCATTTTAAGAGGGGTTGTCATTTTAACACAAACCCATAATGATATACTCCATATATAAAAATTGGATTGCACTCTATTGATGGTTTTGGGTGTGAATTATAGAAAATTTGGATTGAGATAATGTTGTACCGTGAATTTTGTACGTAGGCAAGCATGAATAAACTTTAGAGTGATGAATCTAAAAACGTGCGTATTTGTTTAGTATAAGTAAACTTATTCACGATTAATCATAATATCATATTCTGTCTTCTAAATCTGCCGTAATGTTAGTACTATTACTCTTGGCAAAATAATGATTTAATTTTTGACTTTCCTTGAGTAATGATGATGGCATGCTTCAGAAATTATATTCAAAATTGGTAAATCTTGGATATCAATTTGATACTTCCTTCGTTTCTTGTTAATCGAAACACTTTTTTTTTACAGAAATTAAGAATAATGTGTTAAGACCATCTCCAACCATATTACCAAATATGAGTTTTGGTGTAAAAATCTTCTCCAACCATACACCACTCAAACCCATTTTTAGTGTTTTTTTGTTAAACAACACCATATTTGGTGTTTATGCAAAAGTTTTGTGAGACAAAATCTCAAAAATGGTGTAAATCTTAAATTTGGTGTAAATGATTGGAGTATAATTAATTTTTGGTGTGACATATACTCAAAAATGGATTTGAGTTTGGTGTGAATGATTGGAGATGGCCTAAGTGAATGACAAAGAAAGTATAAGAAAAAGTAGGAGAGCATTTTATTTTTGGCAAAAAATTGAAATGACTCAATTATATTGAAACTTTTCAAATTTATAAAACGACTCAATTAACATGGAACGGATGAAGTATTATCGAGCTTCTAACTATATAATTTAATTTGTTGCTAAAGATTGAGCATTTCATTGTTTAACATCTAACTCTAGCTTGGTCAATGGAATTTATGGGGTCATTTTAATTTGATTGGTTATTTCGATTGGAGTTCCCACGTATAACAGTGCAAATTTGAAACTCGTAGCATATTTTGATTTGTGACAAAATTCAAGAAAAGTAATAATGAGGCTTGAAGAAATAAAATGGCAGTGGGGATGAGTAGCTAAATAAGGCAAATAACCTTCTAGAAAACTAGATCATAGGCTTAATTGTGCATGTTTAAATCATGATGTAGGTTCTGACTAAGATTACATAAATTTCATCTCTCTAATTCATTAACATTAGTCTCTCCCCATTTAATTATTTATATAGTATAAATAAAGATTGAAATTCAATGGTGGAGTTGGAGTCGACCGACCGGCCTCACTTATGGCTCGTGAGGCCGAAAAACTCCACCATGTGTTGCCAATGGAGCTGACGTCGATTTCATATATGGTGCGACAGTTCCTTCCCAAATTCGCTTTCATTCTGCCTATCATTCGTTGGTAGCAACAACCTGCTTAGCGGCTCTAACTTTTGACTATCTTTTTCATTGTGTTTAACCCCACGAGTTATGTTTCTCGAATTCACACAGAAACAGGACATTGGACTTGGACACGAAAGCAAGGATTGCATATTTGT
This sequence comes from Salvia hispanica, assembly GCF_023119035.1. NCBI lineage: Eukaryota > Viridiplantae > Streptophyta > Magnoliopsida > Lamiales > Lamiaceae > Salvia > Salvia hispanica. Next base: position 3,503,337 of record NC_062965.1, read on the forward strand.
GTGACTAAAAAGTAATGCGATGTTAGTGGGAAAGTGTGAAGTTGTGTGTGTAAATACATGGTAGTAATAAAAGAAGACGTAAAAGATTTTTTTTTTCAATTAAAAAATCAAGTTACATGTTTTATAAGTGGAAAACAAGATTTTGACTTATCATAAAGCAAGAATGCAAGTGGGAGTGTTAAATCAATTGTTCTTAATTGATTGTCCACGTGAAAGAGAAGCATGTCACTGTTGCTGTCGTCACCCCAAATTTAGTCACAGGCCCAGGTGGATTATACACCAATTTGGGCGGCCCGATTACTTAAATGGGCCCTTAAATATTTCAACAAAAGTCGTTACTTTTTTTTAATAAATGGGCTATTACAAAACAATCTACTCTATATATAAGAAAACACTTTACTTAAATGTTGGGCCATATCTTTTTAACTTTTCTTTATTTTCTCTGTTCATTTCGTGGAGTTGGTTTAATTTACAAGGACCACAACCCTATACACAATTCGAATCTAGTGGGCTTAGACACAGATGCACATTTTCTTTTATCACATCCCCCTTTTATTAAAAAAAAAAAAAAAAACATCACTTCACTTCACACATGTTCTAATACATACATTCTCAGTCACTTAAAATATGAATTTTTTTTAAAAGATACAAATTTTAATACACAATTAATAAATTAAGAAAGAGATAGAAAGAGCAATGAGTTACAACATAATTGGCAGCGCAAAGTTGTGGTGACCTTGAGGTCACAAGTTCAAACTCTGCGATCCGCTAGAAGACTTTCGGCCTTAATCTGCAAACCCGATCGAGCATAATAAGTCGGCTTCTGCCAATGGTCGGTACATAATACTTGTGGTCAAACCAAAAAAAAATAGAAAGAGATAGAAGGAAATATTGTTAATGGAGAATAGGTGCATTCTAATTCTATATTTCGATAAATAGATAATTCAAAGTTTTAAGGGATAAACTAAATGTAAATAGTTCATATTTTTAAGGGATAGTGCATTCTAATTCTATATTTCGATAAATGGTTCATGTCATACAATATCTATTACAGTTGCACGAAATGAACAAAGCCAAAATTACATATTGTCCGAAATGTAATTCAAGTGGAAGTAAACTCCACATCCGAAAGACAAATTATGTTGCGATTAATGCTCTCTAAGTCCACAAAAATAAAACAACTTAATCATAGCACATAGAATCACCTCAAACCAACCCCGGATATACCTTAGGGTTAGGTGGGACTGCCCCTCCTCATATTTTTGAACGCACATATATATTATCCATTATAAATTTTATTTCTTTTAATCTCTTATTAAATGTCTCTTCACAAATTCTAAAAATTCTTTCATATATAAATTTGTTCCCTCCCAATAAATTTCTGGCTCTGCCCCTGCCTCAAACTTGCTAGGCTCCATCAAACTTGATGTAGTTTTGACGATCGAGCAAACAATACTCATAAAGGGAATAAGGGGTGTATGTATCATGTATGCATATGATATAAATGCCCATGAGCTTTGTGAGAGAATGCATTGGTCGTTCAGTCTGTTATGATCTCTCAAAACACATATCAATATGAAGTATTTCCTCAGTCTCATTAGAAATGAAACGTTTCTTTTATAAGTTATCCTATTAAAAATGATTTTCCCTTTTTATAAAGCAGCAATACATAAACTTTCATCTCGAAAAACAAATGTTTCATTTTTAGACGAGGGAGTATAAGAGCATCCGTAGTGGTGAAGAGCCGCTGCTCGTCCGTCCGTGCCGCTGAGCACCGGCTCGTCCGTCCGTGCCAGCGGCACGGCGCTGCTCTTAGCTAAGAGCACGTCCGTGCCGCTGAGCAGCACACGTGGCGTCGCCTTATTCGCCAACGACATAGCCGTTGGCTTATTAAAACTTTTTTTTAAAAATGCGAAATTAATTAAAAAAAATGTTTTTAAATAAAAAAATATATATTTTCCCACTTCCCAAAAAAATATATCCGTTTTCTCCCCACTTTTAATTTATTTTTCAATTTTTTCCCCCCCAAAATTCACATTTTCATTTATAAATACCCTCACTTCAATACAAAAAAATCGCATTATCATCTATTCTATCATCATCTACATTCTCTCATCTTTTATCCTCATACTCTCTCATCTAAATTCCCACTACACTACACAATGTCCGGCTCTGGCGATCACCATCCGGCAGTCGCGGTTGGAATCACGATTGGTTCGACTCCGAGGCCGGATTTAGTCCAGAAACGCAATTTACGGTCCCTCCTCAAATCCAAGGTTCGCAAGCTCCGGGTGGCTACCGTCCTACCCGGTGCACGACCTAACGCCTCCGGGTTCGGGTGGGCACCCGAACCCGGATCGGGAGGGAGCAACAGCCTCTACTCCTACTCCTACTTCTACTACTCGTTCCTACTCCTACTCCTCCTGTTCGTGGCACCCGCACCCCATACACTCCGAGTGAGATGATGGCGATGTTCAAAGCCTACTTGGCAGTCTCCGAAGATCCGGACGTCGGCACGAACCAAACTGGGGATACGTATTCGCCTCTACAATGAAACCCGGCCGGGGGGAACCATCTATCGCAATGATAGTATGGTGCGCAATTGCCTCTTCATATGCAACGAGGCAATCGGTAGGTATTACCTCCAGGAAGAGCGGACGGCGGGGAGCGGCACGAGCGAGCTCGACATCATCACTACCGCCTTGGCGACCTACCAACACATGGAGTTCAAAGCGTTCAAGTACCTCGATTGTTGGCAGGAGGGGCGCCTACCTCCGAAGTATAGGGACGGATTAGTAGCATCCTCCTCCAACTACTCTAGCAAACGGTCGAGGTCGGTAGCCCTATCCGACGGCGCCTCCGATGATGTGGCTACCCAACTTGCCGGAACTAACTTGGGTAGCCCCGACGCTGGCCCGAGCAGTTCCCGCCGACCGCAAGGAAGGAAGAAGGCGACGACCATCCGCCGTCGCGCCCCGACTCCAGCCGCCCCCGCCCCCGCTCCGGCTCCCTTTGTGCCTCCTCCACCCCCGAACAACACGTTGTGGACACTCTTGGATCAACTTTATTTGAACGATACATCTAAGATGACTCCGGAGCAACTTGCAACACATGAGCAAATGATCCGGGGTCTCAAGAGGCAATTGGGGTTAGAGGACTAGTCTTCCACGTGTGTAATTTTTATTTTCTAGTATTTTAATTATGTATTTTTATTTTTTAGAATTTTAATTATGTAATTTTTATTGTTTTATGTATTTTTATAATGTAGAAATGTTTTTAATAATTGGAGTATTTAAATTGAATAATGGAATGGTGGGACTCTTGAGCTTGTCCTTAGCTAAGGTACGGATGTGGATGGTGTACTCTTAGCTAAGGACAAGGAGTAAAAGTGGATCCGGGCCCACTGCTCTTAACTAAAAGCACGGATGGGAATGCTTTAAAGCTAAAATACCACAAAAGACCTAATCATCGAGATACGAACAGTCAACACACCATTCATCCAACCGAAAAGCTAAAAATCTAGCCAAGCAAAGGTCAAAAGTCATGCCATTAATTTCATTAGGCGATAGGCCAAAAGCCGTACCACTCTAATATCTGCAATAATTATGAATTAAGTGTATTATGAATTAAGTGTTGCTGTAATTAAAAAAATATTAACTGATTCCCTCCAAATAAAAAAAGATATTGACATCTAATATCACGAAACCTTCGTCAAAATTGAATTTTTTCCACAAACTTTAAAATTGACAAATAATATCAGGAACTTTACTCCTGGTTTGTTTTTTCCACCAATGAAAAAATTCCCACAAATAATATTATGATACCGATTTTTTTTCGTAATTTCTCGACAACAATTTTGAGAGCTTCAAGTTTTTTCAATCTTTGAAGATAGTTTTTCTTGAAGCACATTCTCCAAAATTGTTCTTCAATCTATTAAAATAACATGAATTTTTTCATTCATGGAAAAAAACAAATCCGGGATAAAATTCATGATATTATTTGTCAATTTTAAAGTTCGTGAAAAAAATCCACGTTTTGAAAGTTTCGTGATATTACATGCCAATATCTCGTAAAAAAAAAAAAGCAACTTGCAAAGAAAAAAAACACAAACAGAGAAGGAGGAAACTAGCATTAGGCATTGACCAACTCCACCTTAAAATTGAAATGGAGATTGGAGACAGACAGAGAGAGAGATAAGTATAATAAATCATAAAATCAATAATACAAACAGTGAATCCCAGAAATTCACTAACATTTTATCCCAAAAAATAAACAAAAAAAAATCATCAATAGAGAATCCAGTGCTCCCCATCCAGCTTGATCTGAAACCCATGGAGCCTCGCAAAGATATGCACCGCCTTCCTGACCCCATCCCACGCGTAGTCATGCCCAAACAGCACCCCGCCCGGCCTCAGCACCTTAAACGCGTGGTTTATATCCACCCACGCGGAGTGGAAATCATGCGCTGCATCCACCTCCACCAGATCCCCGTACACCCCCCAATCGCACAGCCCCCCCAGCGCCGTCCCCGCCGAGAACGGCATCATGATGATCTCCTCCGTCGCGTTCGCCCTCGCCACGTTCTGCATAAATTGGTACATTAACAGAGAGTCTCCGTTCACCATCTTCACGCTCTTCCTCTCCTCGTCGAAGTACCCCGGCCAGCCGCGGAAATCGTCGATGCACACGATCTGCGTCTCCAGCCCTAGTTTTTTTGCAATTGAAGCCATGTGAGTCGCGGAGGCGCCGAGGAAGGTGCCGACCTCGACGATCGTGCGGGGGCGGACCTGCTCGATGAGGTGCTCGAACACCGGCATCTGAGATCCCCAGCCTTTGGTCCACTCGGTGAGCAATAGGGGGCGGGCGTGGGGAGGGGGGAAGGAGTGCCAGGGGGAGGTGTTGTTGAAGACGCGGGAGAGGATGGTGCGGCGGACGTCGGAGGAGGGGACGGGGGCGGCGCACTGCTTGGGGAAGCTGTTGTGCTCGTACACGTCGCTCGCGGTCTGGGAGAGGAGGGGGTGGGAGTGGGAGAGGTAGCCGAGGACGAAGGCGAGGATGAGGAGGATGATGTATGCCCGGGGCCTGGACACGGGGGCCTCCATGGATGGGGCGGTGATGGAGATGGCGCGGGTGGTGGTGGTGGTGCTGCGGGGGGAGGGGGAGGGATTGCTGCTCGCGGTCGTCCAAATTCATTTCCGGTTAATCGTGATTGGGAGAGGGAGAGGGGGAGAGATCTGAAATGGGGGAGGAGGGGAGCGAGGAGAGTGGAGAGACGGTTGAATTGAATCTGTTTTTTTTTTTTTTTTTTTTTTTTTATAGAGAGAGAGAGAGATGTGTCATGTGTGTGTTGACTTGGTCTTATTTTATTACCACTACCTATCAATTATCATCATCATCCCCATTCTATTTCTGTATTAATTCTTTTTCATTAATTGCATATTACTGTGTGTGGAGCATTAATTAATTGTCATTATGAGTTAATCAAAGTGGAGTTAAACGAAGAGAAAATATAGAGATAATAAAGCGGATAATTGAAAGTAGAATAAAATATACTCCCTCCGTCCATAAACAATAGATCTATTGTTGTTTGGCACGGATTTTAATGTAGAATTGGTAAAGTAAGAGAGAGGAGGGGAAAAAGTAGGTAAAGTAAGAGAGATAGAGAGAAAATGTGAGTAAAGTACGAGAGAAGGAAGAAAAAGTGGGAAAAGTATGAGAGATAAACTTTTCATTTTTAGAAAGTGATCTATTTTTTGTGGACGTCCCAAAATGACAAAAGTGGTCTATTGTTTTTGGACGGAGAGAGTATAACAGTAATAATCAATAAGTGTGTTATTTTGTCATTTGGAAATGTTTGTCATTTTTATTTTTACTATATTCAGTAAGTAGGTCTTTATCTTGTTAAACTCGAATTCTATAGTATAATTAATTCATAGTAAAAGTAGATTTATATACTACTAACCTATAAAATTGTATTCTTTTACTAGTACTAATATATTTTAGATTTCGTGTCGATCCAAATTAATTTAATTGATGACGGACGGATTGAGTAAATAGATTAAAATGGTCGTTTTTGTGAAAATAAGAAAATGATTCATATAATTCGGGAGAACTCAAATAAAAATATGATACAAATCATCTAGGACAAAAGGAGTAGTGGAATGTGAACAACTATATCTGTCCCTCAAATATTGACACATTTTAACTCGCTATGGGTTTTAAGAAATGTAATGAAAAGTGAATTAGAAAAGTTGGTGGGATATGGGTCTTACTTTTAAAGTATTAATTTTATAATAAAATGTGAGTAGAAATGAGTTAGTGGAATATGAGATCCACAACTAAAAATGGTAAAAAGTGAAGTGTGTCGAACTTTCACAGACAGACCGAAATGATAAATTATGTCAAATTTTTAGGGACAGAGGTAATATGAATTAGGAGTATGCAGTGTAAGTACGAAGTAGTATGAATTAGGACAAAGGACTTGATACGATATCAACTAAGACAAATAATTATTGGTATTGTAATTTGTAGTATCTTTTACTCGTTAATTTTTGTTTAATCACAAACGAATGATGTTGCACACTATTATCGTACACTTCTTAATTTAGCTTAGATACAACAAACTAATGTTAGCATAAAAATAATGGGTTGACATCAACTCAGACAACTCTTATCGATCGAATTTGTGTCAACATGATAAGAACACAATAATTTCATATAAGATATATATAACCCATTATCATTTTTATTAATTATCAAGTGTAGTTTACTTTAAAAACTTTGAGAAATTAGAATTCGTATGATTTATCGCGTAATGAATTTAGTTTTTGTTGCCAACACAAAATAAATTATACTAGTGATACTCTTTACTAATCAAATCTAGATATTTGTCTTGTGTTCGTGTCTGTATGAGTTCCTATGTCACATTTTTTTTTGTGTATAATTTTCCTATAATGTCGAGTTTGAGTTTGGGTTTGAGTTTGGTTTCATAGTATCAATTCGATAATAATCCAATATACAAAAATTTCCAGGTCTAAATCTAGATATTTTACCACCCCACCGGCACCAGCAATGCATTATAATATTCCATGTGATGAAATAGTATTAACGTATTTCACCTCTGCACATGAAAATTATAAAAATTACAATATGAAATTTTGAGGTGGTGATGGTGATTTTATTTAATGCACTGTTTATTATAGGAGTATTTATTTTGACCAATTATGGGATAACATGTATACGTATAATCGATCAATAACACCCACTTGTGTGCAGCCGACTTTGATTTGTTCTCGTATACGCCAATTATGAATTTTCTGCTCAGTGCTAATTCAACCACGCCAAATTCATAACCAATTTTCTACGAAATTAATCACCTGTCCACCTCCAAATAAAATTCACAATTAAATATCTAAATCTACTCCTTTTCTGACATCTGACATACTATAAATCTCATGTAATTAGTATACTCTTATCTTAGTCCTAGAATTCAATTTTTATTCTATCATTTGTAAAATAAATTGTTATTGTCATTTGTATATATGTAAGTTTAGAATTTGACATAAATGTATTGTTTCTCAATTGATAAATATAAATTCACAATTTCAAATTAGTATGACACTATAAACATGTGATTATACCCTTACCAAACTTGGTGTTAATTAGCAATATTTCCTGCCAAACCTATGCAGATGCGTAACCATCATTTATTTTACATCATATTCATAATTATATTTACAACTAAATTGTGTAATAATGGTTTGGAAGCCTAATTTGGATTTGGAACATTGTAAACACCGATATTAATGGATTATCAAAAAATAAACAACGATATTAATTATTCGATAAAGATTTCTCGTTGATTGGATTTAGGGTTAGTTATTGTTTATAGCTTGTACTTTCATGACTATATTTCAATTTATAACTTTTTAATGTGTTTTTTACAGTCTTGATTTTGATAAATTATTTAATTGTAGTCTCAAATTATTTTAGGCATTTACTCAATAAAAATGGAAATGATAGACATGTAATCCATCGTTATTCTTTTGGGATATAAGCGATTGACACGTCGTCTAATTAATTGAATTAAAATAGTAATTTGTTGATAAAATTGCCATAAATTATTAAATGGAAATTTTTTGGATATGTGATAAGTGTTTTTTTTTTATTACCAAGGGTATCCACTAGCGAACCCAGTGATTATTCCTCGTGCTAATTTGTAGGCACCTCAATGGGTGAAACAGCTGACCCAAGGATTTAAAGCTGCTCCATACCCAAAGGCAGGGATCGATCCCCTGACCATTTGGTTAAGGATGGACGAGTCCCATGCCACTCGAAATTTGTTTTAATTTCATATTGTGTTTACATCTAAAAATGCTCTAGAAAGTGTTGATAACTAATTAATATAGACAAGGCCCAATGAGAGAGGGTGAATATTCTCTTAAATGTCCTTCAATTGGAATCATGTTGGTGTATTTGGTTATACAGTCCAAATATCAAACTCATCTATTCCTTTAGTATGCTGCGAAAAGTGTAACAAAGTATCAAAAAAATTGCACTCCTTATCTTTTATTGATGTCCCAATTAAAATTAAACATCAATATTCTAATAATAATTCATCACTTTACAAATACTCCCTATTTACACAAGTCACAAGTTCCCAACACGTGAGATTCACAAGAGCATAGCTTTTGTCAAGCTAAATCATCCCCCTCTAACACGGCTTGTTTTAATCACACATGCGGAAACAGGACATGATATCCTAATTGTGCATGTCCTAAATTGCTAAATGAAATAATTATATAGGATAATAGGAACATGACACAATGCCCTCATTGTAGATGTCCTAGAGTGCTAAATGAAATTATTCGTTAGCGAGCTTATTGTCTACTATCTAGATAGTAAATCTATTTCTTTGCATAAATGGCTTAGCTTAGAATCTCATATACTCCCCCGTCTCGTAGAAATAGGTCATATTTCATTTTTCGTCCGTCCCATAGAAATAGTCCATATCCATTTATAGAAACTTTTTTTTTTCCTTTTTTCTTTATCATTTAATATACATTAAAATTCGTATCAATCTCAAATGACTTATTTTTATGGGACGGCGGAAGTATGTGCTACAAGATTAGATGAAATAGAATCATTAGATTATGTTGTACAAAAGTTTTAACTACTACTATATTTCATCTTTTCTTCTTTTGTAACTATTGCCGTTAATTATGAACATATTTCAATTAACCATTTTGATTCGTCCACTCGCAATGCATTTATTCCCCTCTCTCAATATTACCTCTGCCTCTTATTTATGAATATTGTCATTATTTGCTTTAAAATATACTAATATTACTAATTCAAATACTCCATCCGTTCCATAGTAATAAAGGCATTTCATTTTGCACACTCGTTTTGAAAAAATAATTATAAATAGTTAAAATAGAGAAAAAGTAAAGTAAGAGAGATGATATTGTAGATAAGACTTTTCTCTACATTATTCTTTCTCTTACTTTACTCTCTCTCCACTTTAATTATTTATTATAATTCTTTTAAAACGAGTGCAGAAAATTAAATGCATCTATTACTGTGGAACGGAGGGAGCAAAATTAATATCCTTATTTCAGCAAATTAATTAATTGTTAATTATTAATCAATTTAAAAGTTCACACAAAAATGGATCCCTCGTTTTTGGTCTAATCGTCGTCGTCACCTTGGGGCCCACATCCTCCATGGTGGATTCACTTCATTCTCCTCTGTCCCTCTTCTGATGAGAATTTTGACTGGCAGCTTGTATTATTGATTCCTCCGAATCGGAAATTGTTGCCAGAACAGGACACTGCCGATGCTTTATCTTCAGTGGAATTGAATGCAACAGCAGCTCCTCAATTTTGCAATCGTTGCTCTGTTTGTAAGCTCTTCCCTAAAACCTAAAAATTCATCTGTCTGCCTAGTTTAATCGTCTGCTAATTGACTGTGGAGTGTGGACTAGAATTGCAATCTAAATTCCTTTTGTTTGTATGGCTGTATTTGTCTTGCTTGCCTTTGCTAACCTTCTAACCCCAATTTCCCTATCATACTTCGAGCTTACCTTGCTGTTTGCAGTAACACATTGCACACATTTGAATAGATTCTCAACATGTTGCTATAGTCATTATTTGGCCCTACAGATACTTTACTTTGAAAATGCTTGTATTTGCTCAACCATAAGCATATTCTTCCTCATATTTGTGGTGAGAATCAATTAAACCCTGAAATTTCTATTGGGAGCTTATGCTGTATATATATGTATGTAACATTTGTGAGGTTTTAAGTGAATTTGAACTTAAGGTTGTTTTAACTTTTAACTAGTTAAGTCTATTATAATGGCACAGTGCTTTAGTATCTCTTCCAAACCATTTTCCTTTTTATGCACTAGGAAGCTGTATATTCTTTCGCATCTAATTTTCAGTTGTCTATTGTTAAAATGACTTCTTACTTTACTATGTCTCAAAACCTGAGAGATTTTGGTGATTGAAATTTCTGCATGAGCTTTTGGAATCGTTAATCGCTATTAAATATGAAGATCGTATTATATTAGTATATCTTTCCTTTGTATCATTGACTCATTGTTGTTCTGTAGCTTTACACTTAACTGGAAAAGATGCTGGATACTCTTGTGCTGCTTTCTGGTTTCATAAGTTTTTTCAGACAAGCTGAGCCTCATTCCAATTTCCAGCTCACCATGAAAATTTGCGAATCCGTCCTTCTAGTAAGTTTCCTTGCAACTTTTATCATTGCATCTCCTCTTCCCCATTCCATTGCTGCATCCCTATTCCATCCCTTAATGCAGTTCTCTAGCTTCTATGCCGAGCCTGCTCTGTTTCGTTGTCTTGCATATATCCCGCTCTTGAGCAATACAACCTCAGTGGAGGTAAACACAATCATTTGTCATCATCTACAATTTTACTTGATATTTACTACTACTATAATTACTAATTACAAATGAAGTTACTATATTAACTTGTGTCATGTTACATCAGAATGGCCTGGTTTTGTTTAATCTGCATCCCAATTGCACTATGCTGAAGAAAAAAGGTATGCCATGGAAGTATGACTTAGCTTGGGTGGAGGAAGAGCACTGAGCATGTTAAATATTCTTATAGAAATCTAGTAAGTATTATCTTTGATTAACAGAATCAGAACTGAGTGAAGAATGAGAGATCTGCCATATATTCATTTCCACATAGTAATAATCTAACATTCATTGAGTATTGGAAATAATAATTCTACAATATCATGACTAAAGCTCATGTTTGTATAATACAAGTCCTATTTTCCAATCTCTACTTTCCGACGCAGTATGAACAAAAGAGAGAAAACAACCTATATCTGGTGTGGTTAACTCAAAGCTTCTGAGATAAACTCTGTGTGAACTAGATAGAAGCAGAAGCACCAGAGTTCAAATTATACAATATACACTATATATTCATCACTATCTGAGTAATTATTGTAGCATACATGTCTGTAGATGGAAAATTACATATGATATGGTTACGATGATAGGAAATCGGAGAAGAAGAGAGAGAAGCAAACTAAGATAGGCGTGACAAAGAGAATTAGCCCCAGCGGCACCATCCACTCCTGCCGGTTGGTGGCATGGAAGCACCGCTCCCACCAAACCAACATCACACCACCAGCCAAGCATACCGCCGACCATCCCAAGTATTCAATCCTTCTCCGTTTTACATCTTCTTTGTATGAATATGACACCATCAGAAATCTGCGTTGGAGAAAAAAGCGTGAGATGAGATTTATATGATCTGCATATAGCAAACTTAATCATCTCATATCTGATGTAGGAAAACTACAAATCAGTGGTGAATCTCCCCTCCCATCAGAGTGCCTTTTCATCAAATTAGTTGTTAACTGCTAGAAGAAAAACACATGATGTTGTTTGGCGTGTAGCTTTATAGGCAGATTATATGTTCATGTAGTTACTACCTACATGGTTTGAGTTCATATTTGATAATAATAGTATTTAATATAGTTAGAGTTGACTAGTGGCCTTTAGGTTTGCATAGACATACTAGTTGGCAGGTTAGGATGGATGATATAACATATAGAGGATTTTAAATATTACATCAGATTGCCTAGATTGAGAGTTTAGAGTTGAATTTTGGGAATAGCATTAACCACACCATACACACACGCTTGAACCACAATTATATCAAAATATGTTACACCCAAAAAAAAAGGTAGTGTTTGCCTATGTCTTACTCCATCAAATCCCATTTATAATGAATATTTTAAGATAGCAATACTAGTCAAATGTGTAGCCAGTGAAGTGAGGTGAAGGGCAGGTTTATCTTAGGAGGTATGTTTATGCTTGTTGGGAGGGTTTATCTTCTCAACTACTAGTATTTATGTAGTACCTATAATTGATATGATTTTTCTGGTCTACATTTAGTTATTTCATCTTTATAAAACAACATTGGATTGGATTTGAGTACAAATGAAAAACGAGGAGAAATACTCCCTTCGTCCGCGATTGCACGTCCAACTTTTTGGCGGCTAGAGTTTTAATGCCAACTCCGGTAATCTAGTTAATAAATCGATTGGTCTAGCTTTGGTTATTTTATCTTAATTATAAATAAACATTGGATTGGATTTAAGGAAAAATGAAAAACGTAGATAGATACTCCCTCCTTCCGCAATTACACATCCTACTCTTTGGTTGCACCGGTTTTAATAAATGCGGATGAAAAATCAGTGAAGTAGTACATGATTTTCACTTTTATTTATTAAGTTTTATAATGATTAGTTAAAGAATGTGGTCTACTTATGTTATAGTCATACTCTAATAAACTCCCTCTGTGTAGAGGAGTTATTTTGCTATTTTAGTACGTTTTATTATAGTGGAGTAATTTCCTTTTCTAGCAAAAGTAACAGATTACTTTATTCTTTTTTATTTTATTCTCTCTTCATCTCTCAACTTTTTCATTTTTTACTTTATTCTTCATTTATTTAGTCCATTGTATTTCTCAATGTGGATGGGCTTGGTTATTTAGTCCATTGTATTTCTCAATGTGGATGGGCTTGGTTGATGAGACCGATTATAATTAGGCTAATCAATGAAGGCCAAAGACCCACCTCAATATGAGCCCATAATACTTGGTAAGATATTAATTCGTGTAAGTTGGAACTAGCCAACTCAATAGAGAAAAATAAGACATTCTAAAAAGAGAGAGAACAAAATATGCATGTTCAAAATACTCGGTTTGTTAGTGTAAATTTGTAATAACGAAAGATGGCCATTGAGATTATACAAATAGTTATATTTGGATTAAGGTATTGAAAAGTTTTGTGATCAAATGCAAAATATGGTTAAGAAGCATATACTCATGAATCATAGGCAAAGGCAAGTTAAGTCATTCTACGATTAAAATGTTTTGTGATGGTGAATTATAATTATAAGAGTGAAATTATAATAATGTCTATTTCTTCTGTTTAAATTATTACAATAGCTGAAAAATCTTTTTATCTAAAATCCAAGTAAAAAAGAAGATATTTTTCTAAATTTAATGTAACAAAAGTCAAAGATATAAATGGATGGATGAGACGGTTTACGTATCAATTATTCTAACTCATGGATCAGAAAGGCATCTTGCCCATAATGGAAAGAATCCAACTCGCATACGTCAAATTGTGGATAATAATATAAGAATAATAATTATCAATCGACATGCGTGGACGACAGAAATAATGTTCCCCGAAATTGGAATTTCCTAGATCAAAATATAATATAATACTCCCTCCGTCCGGCTTTAGCAGTCCCATTGACTTTTCTGCACTCGTTTTGTGAAAATGATAATAAATAGTTAGAGTGGAGAAATAATAAAGTAAAAAATAAAATAAGGTAAATAAGACTCTTCTCTATATTATTCTCTTTTTTACTTTATTATTTATCCACTTTAATTATTTATTATCATTTTTACAAAATGAGTGCAGAAAAGTCAATGGGACTGCTAAAGCGGGACGGAGGGAGTACTCCCTCCGTCTCACATAATTTAGGACACTTTGATCTGGCACGGATTTTAAGAAATATAATGGAAAGTGAGTTGAAAAAGTTGGTGGGATGTGAATCCTATTTTTAAAGTATTGGTTTTATAATAAAATGTGAGTAGAAATGAGTTAGTGGAATATGAGATTCACTACCAAAAATGATTAAAATAAAGTGTGTCAAATTATATGGAATGATCCAAAATAGAATAGTGAGTCAAATTATGTGGGAGGGAGTAGTACTTTGTCATAGTACATAGGAGAAAAATACCAATGGTAGGAAAATATCATTTTATTATCATTTCATTAGAGAGATTTATTATACCAAATTAATGTATATAGGGAGTATTTCTTTTACATAAAATTTAAGGAAGTATATTTAATAAAGTGAAAAGAAAAAAGGTGAAAAAAACATTAAATAGATAAGTAAAGATAATAAAATCAGAGAAAAATAAATACTCTCCTAATAAATTAAAATGATGGATTTTTGAACACTTAATATAGTTTTAGTTGTTCAAGATTAACTTATTCTGAAATTGTTCAGAATTGAATTGAACTAGACCGAATTAGTCATGCTCAAAATTCATAAGCTAATACTACTACTATATGACATTGGTGTATGGTTCAATTAAAAACTATCTTAAAATAAAATTATCACTTGAAATCACAAAAGGTACTATTCCTATTTAACAGCACCAACCACGAACTGAATCAGATTAATTTTGTGTTGCATATGTTTTTTTTTTATATGTTTTGTGTACATTTTTTTTGCATTAAACTCTCAATTTTTTATTTTAAAATAGTTCTTAATTAAGTCATCAACTATAATAATGTAGGAGAGGTTAGGGTGTCACTACCTCTTAAAGTAACATCATACCACAATTCCTAGCCAATCATTTATACACGTGGACGAATAATCAGCTGACATGTGACAATAAAAAAAATGTTTAAGGATAGAAAAAGGCCAACAATATTTTATACACTATACAATAATTTTTCTCGGACAACAATACATGCTAGATTACTGTCTAGCGTATTAAATATTATTATGTAACATTTATAATATTACTGTATATGTGGTGTGGTGTAACTTTAAGAAGTATTGCCATTTTACTACGAACATAATAATGTATTTATAAGTATAAAAATATCTAATTAACTGAACAACATTAAAAAAAAGTTAAAATTTTATCTTATCAGTCAAACCGAAATGGGGATATATTATTGGGAATAGGAAAGGAATGAAAGTGGATAGGAAAAGAATTCAGTTGGTAAATAGCGAAGCCACGTCATCATCTCTTCTGCAACTCTCCTGCAAAATTTGCCTTTGCATCAAAGAGAAAGGCGAGTAATCACAGAGTCGACGGAAAATGAGCAGCACATCCACATCATCATCATCATCATCATCAACGCCGCGGCCGAGAACGCGCGTCGGTAAGTATCAGCTCGGGAGGACACTGGGACGAGGCTCCTTCGCCAAGGTCAAGTTCGCCACCAACACCGAGACCGGCGATCGAGTCGCCATTAAAATCATCCAGCGCGACCAAATCCTCCATCACAGGATGGTCGAGCAGATTAAGAGAGAAATTTCCACGATGAAGCTCATCAAACATCCCAATGTCGTCAATTTGGTTGAGGTGCTTTTGATTTTGAATTCCCCCTTTCGCGCTATTTCCTTAGTGATTTCATCATGCCTATAATTTAGGGATTTCACAGTCGTAATTTACTTCAATTCGTTTAAATTGGTGAGCATATGTATAATTGAATTCTACTTGCATCTTCAACAGGTTATGGCTAGTAAAACTAAGATTTACATTGTTCTCGAATATGTTGACGGAGGTGAACTCTTTGATGAAATTGTAAGTTGTCACTGTTTAGAATTTCGAGATATTATACCGTTTGAAGAATTGCTTGCATTTATAAATGCCATTCCCATATTTTTGTAGGCTAAATATGGAAAACTTGACGAGAATAGTGCTAGGAGATACTTTCAACAGCTCATTAATGCTGTGGACTACTGCCACAGTAGAGGTGTATACCATAGAGATCTCAAGGTTAGATGCATCTTCATCACATGAATATATGCATTTTGCTTTGATAAGAAGTTCAGTTTCTTCCATGTATTTTAGTAAAGCGTTGTGCATTTCCTTTTAAATTTTGCAGCCGGAGAATCTCTTGCGGGATTCCTATGGTACTCTTAAAGTTTCAGACTTCGGATTGAGTGCAATTTCAAAACAAGTTCGGGTTAGCTCTTCGTATCTTATGTTATTTGAGTTTGTCTAACCTGATATTTCTGTCTATCGTATAGTTGAAGTCTTTACATTATTTCTATTTCCATTTAAACCTCAACAGAACATGTTTCTTCAATCCGTCTTTTGTGTTGCCTGGTTTTGTCATTTTGGCCCCCAGTCGTAGTTTTAACTTCAATTTTGTTGTGTTGACAACCTTGTTTGTGCCACAAAATGCTGCTCTACTTTGGCATCAATATCTATAAGTAGATTTTCATATACGTGTCTGATTGTTTTTAATCTGTTGCTTGGTTTTGCTCTAGTCCCTATTTGAAGGAACATTTGTGACCTTATTTTACTTCCTCTTTTAGATATCTTGCCTCATTTGCCTGTTCCTTTTTTTTCTTTTCCCCTCCTTCATTTAGAGTATCCCTGAGTATTTTGTTGATAACTACTTTCTTTACAAGATAATGTTCATTTTGTGGCTTTGGACACTGTCATGGGAAGTATTAAATGGCCGTTTGCTGTTTGAGGGGAGTTTCTAAAGAAGAAGTGCTAACTGAAGATCTCATGGTGATATTTATGTAGGATGATGGACTGCTTCACACAGCCTGCGGCACACCAAATTATGTGGCACCCGAGGTGCTTGTCTCATAGTTTAAGAAGAGTCGAGTTTGATTTTCAGTTTAAAGCATGTGAGATATGTTTTCCCCTTCAGGTGCTCACGGATAAAGGCTATGATGGCACTTCAGCAGATGTATGGTCTTGTGGGGTTATTCTTTTCGTCCTGATGGCTGGATACCTACCTTTTGATGAGCCCAACCTAATGGCTTTATATAGGAAAGTGAGTTTCTGTTGCTTTATGATAGTCAGTTGTTTTCAAATGTGTTCAAGTGAGTAATGGTTCTTTTCCAGATTCAAAGGGCAATATTCTTTCTCCCTTCATGGTTTTCATCAGGTGCAAAAGACGTGATCAAGCGTATCCTGGATCCAAATCCAGTAACTGTGAGTTCTTAAATACTGATAGTCACTGGTCTGTGCATCATTTAGTTGAATGTTTTTGAGTAAATATGTGTCATTTGCAGCGAATGACTATTCCTGAAATTCTAGAACATGAGTGGTTCAGAGTAGATTACAAGGCACCTCATTTTGAACAGGATGAGGATGTAAGCCTTGATGACGTTGATGCTGTCTTCAGTAACAATCAAGTAAGAATAAGTTCGAAGAAAAAAATAATTTTTTTTTGTTAACTTGAGTATTGACTCGGTTGAGATTGGTTATATCAGGATCTTCTTGTCACAGAAAGGATAGAGAAGCCAGTATCGATGAATGCCTTTGAGCTGATATCTCGGTCCGAAGGTTTCAGTCTTGAGAATCTGTTCAATAAGCAGACGGTATAAATATTAGATGGTTTGTGTGTCTGTGTGTGTGATTAGCTAAGTAGATGAGCAGTTGTAGTTGGTTCTGCAGGGGCTAGTAAAGAGGGAAACTTGCTTTACATCAAAACGACCCCCGAATGAGATAATGACGAAAATTGAGGAAGCGGCCAAGCCTATGGGTTTCAATGTTAACAAAAGAAACTATAAGGTACTACTTCCATTCTTTGTGAATAAAGTAAGAAAGATGAAGAGGAGATTACTTTTTGCCAAAAATAGAAATGACCCAATTATGTTGGAACTTTTCAAAATAGAAAAATGACTCAATTAACATGGAAAAAGAGAGTTTTAATTAGGTGAATATTAACTATTAGGTTCACATTAATGGTGTTTAATGTATTTATATGGTGTGGCAGATGAAATTGAAAGGTGATAGGACAGGAAGAAAGGGGCAGCTAGCTGTAGTTACAGAGGTATTTGAGGTGGCTCCTTCATTGCACATGGTGGAGCTTCGTAAAACCGGAGGCGACACCCTCGAGTTCCACAAGGCAAGGCATCTCACCATCATACATTTTTTTTAAGAGATTAATAATTGTTCTCATTTATCCTGTGATTGTCGTGACTCGGATCACACCTAATTAAGTTGTGTTTCATCGTCTGTTAACGTGTTGCAGTTTTACAAGAACTTCTCGTCGGGTTTAAAAGACATTGTCTGGACTGGTGAATCAAATTTAAATGATGACCAAGCCACAGCCACCTGAACACCAATACCAAATTATGCATACATAGTTACCCATTTCTCTACTCAAACCTTTACTCTTTTATGTTACTCTCCGGTTTCATTTAAGGAGTCTTAGTTTGACTCGACACGAATTTTAGTAATTTGTTGATTGTGTAATGGGTGGAAATATGTAAATGAAAAAACGTTAGCAGAATATGAATGGACTACGTTAATAAAATGTGCATATATCAATATATTAAAAATAGATTGATATTTTTTAAGTGGGGACAGATTAAAATGACGGATGGATCGGGTATGGAGCAGCATTAAATCCTTGGACCAGCTCTCCCATCCATTGAGATGCCTATAAATCAGTGCGGAAAATAGTCACTCGGTCTGCCGATAGATACTCTTAGTAATTATAAAAAAAAAATGGTGGGTGGATCAAAATGATAAACAGAGACTTTTAAATTGGGACGAATGGAGCTATATTTGATCGTCTCAATCAAGGTGGGTTATTTTTGGGCTAAAAGTCTTCAACTATGTCTTCCACTCCTAACACTAAATAATGCGACATCATGATGATTGATGGATGGCAAATGATAATTCATTGAACACAAGAAAGTTTTTTTTGGTGTAGTTCCTTTCTGAGTGGGGAAGGAGCAATATGACAATGGTTGAAAAACAATTTGTCACGAGTTTATTAATAAGATTGGATATAAAAAAATTTGGTGATCATGTCTATGCATGCCTTAAATTTGAAAATTTCACCATCAATGCACATTGCATGTCAAAAATGAATGAAGGGTGTGTGACAGCCAACTGCCTAAGATATACTCCCTCCCTAAAAATAATTAAAACTAAATTATAACACTACTTCATATAAATACTGAATAATCGATCTTAACAAAAATTAGTATCTAAGAAAGTAAATATTAAAGATACAAAAAAACTCTAATCACACAAATATATTTTGTAGTGTATTTTATTTAGTAGTAGTATTTAGAAGCATATAAAGGCGTAATAGGAGTAATTTATATGCATTTATTTAGATGTTTACGTTGTTAAGTTTGGAGGTAATTAATTATTTGGTTCTATTGAACATAGACATATCGTTAGTAATATTTTTATTTTGAATTGAATTATGATTGGTAGTTGGTACTATAACTCTAGACACTATATACTAGTAATCTAGTAGGAGTACTATTGATTACTATATTAATTAATTATAAGCATGTTTGGACCAATACGGTATTGAATTTCTCTCTATTTACCAATAGTCAAAGTAATCTTTTTTAGAGTTTTCTCCACGTCTTTACAAGGATAATAACCAAACTAATCACGGTTAAATTCTGATAAAGCCTTATACCTTTGAAAACCGAATATATTAAATCACAAAATTATACTCCATATTTAAAATTATTTTATTCATTTATAAAATAATATTATTTAATTAAAATAAAATAAAAAAGAAATAATTTCCTGAAACAATATCATTTTGATTTAGTATAAGACATCATGGTAAGTGATCAATTGCTAACTAATTAGCAATCTCAAACTAAGACTAAATCTTAGCCATTGAATTAGAAGATTTAGTGGTTGAAATAATGTCACATGGATTATATTTTTAATTAAGAAAATTAATAAATAAAATTAGAGGGTATTAATGTCAATTCCCTCTCATTAAAATCATCTTAAAACTTTAAATTTACGTAACTCTCTTGATTTAAATTATTTTTTCACAAAAATTATATCAAATTAAAGATAATTTTATAAGGAATCCAACGAGATCTCAATTGCATATGTTCCGACAACGTTCGGATGATGAAATTTGATATTTTTTATTTTAGTTTTCGTAAATGTTGATAACCAGATTTTTATCAACAAATTCATCAAAAAATCTTAATAAAATCATGTAAAAATCTCAATAAATATGTGTTGATATTTTTTTTGTACTAGTGTTGATATTCTTATGTCATATTGTTGATATTTGTAATACACTATGTTGATATAAAAAACATTCACGAAAATTATCATATGATAACATAACGACAATATTACCCTTTTGTTGATATTTTGTCTACTATTTATTGAGATTCGTAAGATTTAATCTCATCCACTCATTTTAAAATATAAGGGTGGAGATTTGGTCTTAATTTTGGATTAGATGCTATAAGCATTAGAATATGACCTAAGACATCATTTCTTGTATATAAATGAAAATATAAAAATTTAATTTAATAATTCAATATTCCGATTTCAAATATTATAAGACTAACCAATTTTTTTTATCAAACTTTGTCATTAAATTGGCTATAATCACTTCTATAAACCGAACATGTTTTGTGTTGAATTAAAACAAGTAAACGTCTGAGTAACCAAACAACAATTGTTCTCACTCAACCATTTCACCTCACATAAATAGATAAATATCCAATTTAGACAACAACACGTAGAGAAGTGTTATTTCCAATTATATTCGTAAAAGTAATTAAAGAAACTTTGAATCTAAACACATGATGTTTTGACTAAATATACACTTAATGCTTAGGTTAGGCTGCTATATTCCCTAAAAAGTAGTCGACTTTTGAAGCATTTTATATACTCTATTTTAAGTAATTCGAAATTTATAGCTATATATACATAAGTAGAATGAGGCGTGACAATCTGATCAGAGTCGTCGTATCAAATTTAATTAATATTTTAAAGATTGATTGAATAATATTCTTTCCCAAATCATAGCCATTACCGCAACAAGCTGTATTACTTATTAATCAGAAAAAATTATTACTAATATTATCTCTTAAAGAAGTTTTGTGAAATTTATAAATGAAACAACAGTAGATGATTTCTTGAACGATATCGACGCATCAAAGTCAATTTCTTCCACCGCACAAAGAAAAAATAAGACTTCAAGCAAAATATTAAATTTGCAAAATATGACTAAAATTCATGATTTTTCCAGCTGTATTTTTCCAAAATAAAAATGGGAAAAAACTTTGGTGACCATACGCATCATGACCCCTAATAATAATGGTTTTTTTTCCCTTTGTTTATAGAGGATCGATAACAGTTTTCCATCTATCATATGTAACTCGAACTTCTGACCTACCAGATAGAGGAAAAAAGTGTCTTACCAATGTATTTATTGCATTGATATGATAAGATAAGATAAATAAATAGTAAAATATATACACATTTTAAATTATTCTAATCATATAACTCCAAGATAGATGAATTATCTATTCTACTAGTATCATATTTTTCGGATACGCCCACCATTGGGTAACGCGCACAAGAAATCACCCCTAAAATTGGTGTTTCAATGAAGGTGGGAACTAATATTTTAGTACTAAGATTTATGGGTCTTATAAAGAGTGAAGCTTGATGGATGGATGTTAGAAGTTGGGCAACTTAAATGCCAAATGTGGAACCATTGATGCTAGACAGCAGCTAACAGCTAGCAGCACACATCTATCAAACCTAAGATAATTAGCATTAATCACGCCAATATTTACCAACTAATTAACCAAACCCCAACTTATAGTACTCCCTCCGTCCCGCTTTAACAGTCCCATTGACTTTTATGCCCTCTTTTTGTAAAAATGATAAAAAATAGTTAAAGTCGAGAAATGGTAAAGTAAAAGAGACAATAATGTAGATAAGACTCTTCTCTATATTATTGTCTCTCTTACTTTACCATTTCTCGACTTTAACTATTTTTTATCATTTTTACAAAAAGAGGGCAGAAAAGTCAATGAGACTGCTAAAGCGGGATAGAGGAAGTATATATCATGAGAGCCATATACTCCCTCCGTCCCAATAAATATGAAACATTTGGTTTCCGGCACGGGATTTTATGCAAGTGTTGTTTTGTGAGTTAATGAAGAGAGAGTAAAGTAAGAGAGAGAGAAAAGTAGAGAGAGTGATGTTTCCATTTTAGGAAATATTTCATTTTTAGTGGGACAACTCAAAAAGGAAAACGTTGCATTTCTAATGGGACAGGGGGAGTATAAAATTATGAATTTTACTAGTTCACCATTTCATATATAAATCATATTCGTTGGGTTCGATAGACAAAATAATAGTGAACAAACAATATCGGATTAGACATAGTTTTTACTTTTTAATCACATGTAAATATGGTAATAGACGGACTCTATACAAACTAAATTCTATATGGATATGGTACAAATATTTATGTATTTAAAAGGTAAAGTAGGGTCATATATATTTAGTTTTGTTGGTTGAGGATAGCCAACTGTCTCCCCACTTTTTAATACTACTATACTCTTTGCCAAAGGTCTACATGTACTCTCCCATTAATATTTTATTGAATAACATGCCACCACCATTACACGTGGTTCAAAGTGTGTGGGCTCCAAATATGGAAATGGAGTGGAATCAATGGGAATAATAGTCATATACACAAAAATATCAATACGTCTCGATTAATTATGAATGAAATGGGAATAATAGTCATGCAAAAAAAATATCAAAACGTCCGAGAAATAGTACAAAATATCAAATTTAAACGTCTTTATTAATAATGGGCACTCGCAACGCACCCCCTTTTTTCAAGGGACCTAAGGCGCGGCCTTGACACATGCGTTGCGGGAGAGCAAGGCAGGGCGCAAATTACAAAAAAATGAAGAAAAATTACTGCAAAAAGTTCATTTAAGAAAGAAAGAAAGAAAGAAGAAAGAAAATATTAAAATTAAAAGCAAAAAATAAAAGAAAATATGTATATATATATTCAAAAATAAAAAATAGGCATAATAAAATTCATATCAATATTATGTAGATAGTATAGGTCTAACTTATTTATAGCCTGACTATTATGAATACGCTAATGAACGAGAGCTCGCTTAAACATGAATAGTATAGATCTGACTCATTTATGATCCTTCTATAATTAATTATATAATGAATGAGAACTCTTTTTTTTCTCACATGGCCACTTGGTCAAATATATAATCCCACATGGATCAACTACGTTACCTATAATAGGTAGCCCCCATTTTCTTGCACAAGTAATCAAATCCCATCTATTTCATCTTGGTTGTTGAACTATCTTCCTCTACACCATTTCTCCCAATCATTCATATCATAACTTATATACACACCCAAATTGCTCCTCATTTCTTCCATCCTTTCTGAATTAATTTCATTCTCCCTCACCCCAAACCAACTAACCACCAACAACCAACCAACCTCGTGCTACCATGGAACCCATCGACATGAACGAGGAGCGGCTCCTAGCCGA
This sequence comes from Salvia hispanica, assembly GCF_023119035.1. Taxonomy (NCBI): domain Eukaryota; kingdom Viridiplantae; phylum Streptophyta; class Magnoliopsida; order Lamiales; family Lamiaceae; genus Salvia; species Salvia hispanica. The sequence continues at coordinate 3,526,962 of NC_062965.1, forward strand.
AGTCGACTTCAAGGACTCGTCCCCCATCGTCATCAAGATCCGTCGCAAGCTCCCGGACTTTCTCCACTCGGTGAAGCTCAAGTACGTAAAGCTAGGCTACGGATACTCGCGCAACCCGGCCACCGTGCTCCTTTTCTTGGCCGTGGTGCCTCTGCTCGTCCAGGCCTGGACGAGCAGGACACTCCTCCTTGACACGGCCACCATTTTATTGGGCGCGGCCGCCCTGACCCTGCCCCTAGGCATTTACTGGGCCAAGCGGCCGCGCCCAATCTACCTCGTCGACTTTGCGTGCTACAAGCCGCAGGACGAGAGGAAGCTATCCGTGGAGTCATTCTTAAAAATGTCCGCGGATAGCGGAGCCTTCGGGGAGGAATCGATCAACTTCCAAAACAAGATTTCGCACCGGTCGGGGCTGGGAGATGAGACCTACTTTCCGAGAGGGATCACCTCCCATCCCCCGAACCTCTCCATGGCCGAGGCGAGGCTCGAGGCCGAAAACGTGATGTTCGGTGCTCTCGATTCGCTCTTCAGCAGCACCGGGATCAGCCCGAGCCAGATCGGGATCGTGATCGTGAACTGCAGCTTGTTTAACCCCACGCCTTCTCTCTCCTCCATGATCGTTAATCATTACAAGATGAGGACAGATATCAAGAGCTTCAACCTCGGCGGGATGGGCTGCAGCGCGGGGCTGATTTCCATCGACCTCGCAAAGCACCTCCTCCAGGCCAACCCCGACACCTACGCCGTCGTCGTCAGCACTGAGAACATAACCCTCAACTGGTAATGATTGAATTTATATAATAATTTCAGTTCTCTTTTTACCTGGACCGTATATTTATTTGCTGACATAAGTCAGCAAAGACCCAAGCCCATGCCTATTTTGTTAAATTTTTCCTTTAACTAAAAGTACTTTTTCTGGCATTCATTAATTTCTTTTTCTGCGTCCGTCCCCGTCCCCGACTATATTTATTTTTGTTTTATTTGCCAACAGGTACTTCGGCAACGACCGGTCCATGCTTTTATGCAACTGCATCTTCCGGATGGGGGGCGCGGCGGTCCTCCTCTCGAACAAGGGCCGGGACAGGCGCCGGTCCAAGTACGAGCTCGTCCACACAGTGCGGACGCACAAGGGCGCGGACGACAAGAGCTACAACTGCGTCTACCAGAGGGAGGACGACAAGGGGACGGTTGGCGTTTCGCTGGCGCGGGAGCTGATGGCGGTGGCAGGGGACGCGCTGAAGACGAACATCACGACGCTAGGACCGCTGGTGCTGCCGCTGTCGGAGCAGGTGATGTTCCTGATTCGGCTGGTGAAGAGGAAGGTGCTCGGGGCCCGGGTGAGGCCGTACATACCGGACTTCAAGCTGGCATTCGAGCACTTCTGCATCCACGCGGGCGGGCGGGCCGTGCTCGACGCGATCGAGAAGAACCTCCAGCTGAGCGAGTGGCACATGGAGCCGTCCAGGATGACTCTGCATAGGTTCGGGAACACATCGAGCAGCTCGCTGTGGTATGAGCTGGCGTACACGGAGGCGAAGGGCCGGGTTTCGAGGGGGGACCGGGTGTGGCAGATTGCGTTCGGGTCGGGTTTTAAGTGCAATAGTGCGGTGTGGAAGGCTTTGAGGGAAATATCTGTTGAAGAATGCCTAAAAAGTAATAATCCGTGGTTGGATTGTATACATAAGTACCCTGTTGAAATTCCGGTTTCCACTGCCGCCGCCTCTGCCTCCGCCACAGCCAGTTAATTCTGGCTATATATATACATACATACACATGAGATTGTTGATGATTAACTTGTCATGCAAAATCTTTTTTTTTTTATTTTAGATGTGGAATTGTGCATTAATATACTTCACAGGAATACGATTCATGTGTTTTAAAAATTGGATCGGAACGATTCAACCGGGGCGTTGCTCGGTCTGGTTTGGACATAAAATCCACTGGGATATTGAACTATTATGAAAAGGAAAAACTGGATTGGTTTGTTATTAATTCATGAAATATTTATCCATTTTGCTTACTCTTTTTCTTGCAAAAATTATTTTATCGTTTTATATTTGAACTTATTTGTAAACTTTATTGATTGGTTTATCATTTTAACCGATAAATATGTGAATTCGTTTACATGTTCGACTTTGAAAACATAGAGTTATATGGAAGAGAAAGTAAAACCACAACAGCTGTGCTAGTCCTTGCATATTAATTGCAACCTATAATGCAAACAAAAACCACTAATTTCCTACTTTCTCTTTGTAGTAAGTTTGACTAAAATGACATGTCCATGTCGTTGAGACTATTGGTGTTTCATATGAGAGGGATTTAAGAAAAATAGGAGCGTATCAAAGTCACTAACTTTCTACTTTCTCTCTAGTAAGTTTGACTAAAATGAGTATTGATATATCATATGATAGGGATTTAAGAAATATAGCAGCGTGATCATGTGTGCCTAACTAAATACTGTACTAGTCTAATTCCCATCAGTCGCACACCAACCTAACCTACTAGGAAGCTACTCAATTGCTCGTATCTAAACCTATGGAGTACTAGTAGTATTTTTCAATTCAAATAGAATCATACATATATTTATTTAGTTCTTAAAAGTAGTACCCCATTCTATCCCATTACAAATGAAACGTTTTCTATTTTGGACCGTCCCATTAAAAATGAAGCGTCTTCTAAAATAGAAACAATACTATCTCTACATTTTCCTCTCTCTTCATTAACTTACAAACAACATTGTATAAAATCACGTGCCAGAAACCAAATGTTTCATATTTATTAGGACGGAGGGAGTATTACAGAAAAAATATAGTAAAACGCAATACACTACCTTTCTAGGTAACTCGACATACCAACAAACTGCATACTAGTATCTAGCGCTGGTAATTTTTGGCACGACACGAACCCGCACGAAATTAATGGGTACGTGTCAAGGCTTATTGGTTGGTGTCCTTATCGTGTCGACACGATAATGACACGAAAACTTCGTGTCGTATTCGCGTTACACGTTAAGAAATAATATTATATTATTATTTTTATTTATTTTAAAATTTTAAAATTTAATATAAGAAATAATATTTATATATTACTCCCTCCGTCCCGGATAATTCAGGTCACTTTGACCGGGCGCGGGTTTTAAAAATTGTAATGGAAAGTGGGTTGAAAAAGTTAGTGGAATGTGGGTCCTACTTTTATATATTGGTTTTATAATAAAATGTGAGTAGGAATGAGTCAGTGGAATATGAGGTCCACTACCAAAAATGGTAAAAGTGAAGTGGGACAAATTATATGGGACGGACCGAAATGGAAAACTGAGACGAATTATCTCGGACGGAGGGAGTATAATATTATTATTATTATAGTGTCCTTATTGTGTCGTGTCATATATTTGTTGTTAACGTGTCGTGTTGACCCGAAGTGGTTCGTGTTATGTTCGTGTCTGAGGGTAGCGGGTCGTGTTCATGTTCGTGTTTGGAGTTTTCTTAACGGATCGTGTTCGTGTTTGTTGTTATCGTGCCGTGTCGTTATCGTGTCGACACGATAACGACACAACACGCACGATTTACCACCCCTACTCGTATCGATAATAATCATATACTTCATCCATTCACAATTAACAGTTCTAAAAAATTAATATCCTCATAATTTTTTCTAAGTACTTATTCACTTTCAATTAATAATACATTTGATGAAGAGTTTTATAAACACATTCCATTAATGAAAAGTCTATTGTGACCCGACACAGCCCAAAATGAGCTTATTTGTTGGGCTTTGAGCCCAACTGGAAATGAATCCGTTAATAACAATACAAAATTTAATTGTGTATATCTCTGAAGAAAAATAGAAGCATGTGGAGCGCGCTACCCTTACCCGGCGGCATCTCCTCCGCCCCAAAGCGCCGTCAATTGGTGGCCGCCGCCAGAAATCAGGCGAGCAAGCAAAAAGGCGGTGAGGCGGAGCCGCGGCTGAGTGGCTCCGATGTATTGATGGCGCTCAACAGAGCCGCAGCCAACAAATACAAGGAGAAAGCGGTTAAAATCGTTAATGATGCATCAGCGCCACGGCCAGCGGCGACGGCGAAAGTGAAGGAGCAGGCACCTACGGTTAAGCCGCTTCGCATCAATTCGCAATGGCAGCATCAATTGGAGGAGCTCGAGACCAGACTTCACCAACTCCTCCCTCATGCCTGAGGTCAGCTTTGCATCTCCCAAAACCCTCAATTGTTAACCATAGCAATTAGCTACTTCTGATTTTATCATATTTTTATGATCTTCTCAAGTTATTGATACAATTCACACATTTGTGATTGTTGATTGTTCAAATTCATGTGAATTGTTTTTAATCAGAGAAGACTACGTGTCTCTATGCAATTCCACAGCCTTGTTGATGGCATTTCTTTTTAGTTTATGGCTATAATTTTGTCCAGCTAAGAACAAACTACTATATGAAGCCATGAACTCACCAGCATTCTTTCCCATTCGAAAAGCGAAAATAAATGGAAATTAACAATAGAGAGGGATTGAATTTTGCTCTGATTCACCAACTTCATTGGATATAACCAAAAAGTAGCTCAGGGTTATAATCATCTATAGCTAATCCAGGTTACATAATAACTCGATTCACTCCCTGTTTCTAGTAAGGCCTGTACCGTCTATTACGGTTGTTATCATCACCGCCATTGCCCCCGCCCCGTGCTTGTGATCCGCCACCATTATTACCCCTATCATTTCTCCGTGGTCTAACGGGCTGAGGAATCTGTACACCGGGCTGTTGTCTGCAATGTACATAAGTTTGTCACAGTGATGCACAGATTTCTTCATGCTAATTGCACTAGATATGATGAGGCAACTTACAGAACATAGCCGATTCGACCATCAGGTAGAACCATTGGCACCATCTGCATTCCTGCTGGCATTGGTCCCCTTCCATAAATCATAGGCTGCAGAAAATTGTTTCAGCATGTTTAGTACACGTGATCATCGGAGACGATAGAAACTGGGCAAAAAGAGCACATGACTACCTGCTGAAACCCACCACCACCGCCATATCCAGTAGCTATAGAGGCGTAAGGATTTACAGGTATACCACCAAATCCTGGATGGGGAATGTAGTTTGGAACTTGAGAGTTGTGGGAATTAGCTGCATCAAACTTCTTCTCAGCCTGAGGCTTTGCGAGGACGACTTCTAATACCTGGCCTGCATATGTGTTTACTAATATCATTCTTCGTCCAAAAAGTTGCTGAAAATAAAGAGTAAAGGCGTAGCTTTCTTGTGAATCATTATCATAACAAACAAAATTTGATCAAGTCTGAAATTAATGTAACCAAGTGATTTCAACAAACCATTTATCTCATATTTTTCAGTCTCTTTGACAGCTTTAAGGGCACTTGATCTTTCAGCATAATGTATGAAGCCAAAGTCTCTCTTCCCACCAGCTTTAGCAGGTGGCATAACAACTTTGGTGACTTCCCCATGTTGCTGGAAGATTTCCTTTAATTCTTCAGTAGTTGTATTTTCGGGAATGTTCTTCACATACAGGGCCTTGACCTAAATATACATAAAAGAAGAAAGTCTAAAAATAACATCACAACATGTATAAAGGATAGCAACATGAGTATCCTGCTCACTACGAACAGAAACATATGCATTTCATAAGCCCATATGAGCAAGAACAGAGAAAGAGCAATTATCAGTTGACCAGTGGAGGACAAGAGACTGTATTGTTACGTGTCAATTTTAATATTTTGCAATCGGTGCCTTATTGCGAGTGCCCTTAAAGTACAAATGCATAATGAGGATGAGGTATACTTAGGTCAGTAGTTTTTTAAGTCATAATGGCTTTTATGTTACTCCACAGAATGTTATCCAGCTCTTCAAAGAATGAGACTATATAAACTACTGTCTAGACTATGAGACCAGGATAAAGTTTTAAAATATCGATGTGGGGTTGTGGACATTTTCATAAGGAAATTTCAGTTTTGAATTATACCTGAGAAGTAGCAGCAGAATGATCAGGTGTGATCTTCGGGTCAGCCCATGTAACAGTTGGTGTGTTACCATCCAGCTTGAAACTTGCAGAAGACATCTTTTGCCTGGAATAGTCAGCACAAGCATTGTTGTAAAATTCCACAAAGGCAAAACCACGATTACGACCAGGGTTCTGAGGATCCTGCAGCAATAAAGTGAATAAGGTCAAAAAACGAGAACCTATGTGTTTGACTGATAGACAGCTAACTTTTTCACGATTAACTAGCCGCATATACCTTTATTAGCTCAATGATTTCAGCACCAGGACCTGTTGATTCAATTACTTTTTTGAATTCATCTTCACTCCATCCCTTTGGTACATTGCCTATGAACAATCTGTATTTAGTTTCGGAAAGTGAGCATCGTAGAGTCCTGCCCTGAAGTGAAGAAACATATGACATAATAAACAAAATTATTTTATATGCAGACCAGAGAATAACAAAATGAATATTCTCTCAATATTTTATGAGGCATAGAGGTGCAAGTCACCTTGAATTCCTTGTTATTTAATTCTTCAATTGCCTTTTGTGCCTCATCTTTTGTTCTGAAGGCTACAAAAGCAAAGCCCTTGCTTTCACCAGTATCCCTATTCTTCATGACCCTTATCTGCAAAATGATGAAGCTGTGAGTATTAAAGAGAAATGAAACAGTAAATGCATGAAGATATCTATTTGCTACAAACAATTTTGCAAGTAAAAATTTTCTTCCTATACATCCGCCGACCTCAAAGATTTCACCAAGGGGTTCACAGAGTTCCCTCAAGTCTTCCTCCGAAATATCTCGAGAAAGTCCTCCAATAAAAACTTCAGAGCCATGGGGTGGAAGATCAAGAAGCTCAGCATGTTTCTCTTTCTCCTCTTCGGTAAGAGATGTCGAGTTATCTTTATCTTCCATATCCCCAATGCTTATATCCGTTTTATCTGTTCCTGCAGATTGACCTTTCCCACCATCCTCGCTTCCAGTATCCTCCTGAGGCTCTTCTTCACCAACATCTCCAGCTCCTTCGTCTTCCATGACTTCTTCATCGTCTTCACTGTAGTTATCATCGTCTAGATCCACACGGTCCTCCACTTCAGTATTATCTGCCATGATTCTCTTAGGTTTCAAGTGTTGTCACACTATAAACACAATTCGAGGCCTGGACTGAGGACTCCACCAATAGAATCTGCATGCTCACATTGTTATTATGGCAGCTGGCAAAAGAGAAAACCATCTGCAGATTGCATTGACATGGGCTGACAGGCATTTAACTTTGAAAGATTTGACATGCATCATATGTGATATGCTAGGAAACAGGCCATCTCACTGCCATGTTTTTGGGTAGTAGAATATGGTAAACTGGAGAGTTTGGGTATGAAACCAGATATTCAGGGAACACAAATTTTCTGCTGCCACTTGCTAGATTTAGGAATGTGGTGAAAAAGGCCTCTTTGGTAGGAATTATTCCCCAAAATGAAACAAACACCATAAACTGGAAATCCATTTGACAAAATTCCTTTTTCAGAAAACCAAAGTTCACAAGAGGAATGGACTCAAATCAAGATCAATCCATTGAGGTAACATCCTAATCCAGTAAAGAAACCAAAGAATTGTGTTGGCCCCATGCTATATATGTATTTGTCATTGTATTATGTAGAAATTCAAAAACCAATAGAAAATTACATACATATATGTATATATAGTATACATGTATCTCAAAAAAGCTAGACACAAAATCCATACCAATCAATCCCCCCTTTCTACCCTTAGAAAAAAATGATAATTAGGGTAAATCATAAACCCTTATCAAATAAAAAATAAACAGCTCTAAAAAAAAATAAAAATCCCTCATTTTTCAAGTCAGCGAGAGCTCCAATTAGCAAAGATTTTCAACCCAAAAACACAATCAAAGGTAAACGGCTTTCAAGAGGGGTATGCATGTATGAATATAAGAGAGAGTCAGCGAATCAAGGGCAAAATCAGAGAAAAGGATATATATATGTATGTGTTTATGTATGTATGTGAGAGTAAACAGCAGCAGAGCAGAAGTATTGGAAGAAAGCAGGAGGAGATTTGAGAAAGACGAAAAATTTCTTTTTGATTTTTATGGGATTTGATTTCCCTTTACCTTTTTTGTTTCTGTGTGGAGTGTGAGATCTATCCGAACAGTCTGAGAGAGAGAGGCTCTTCTCCCTCTTTTATTTAGGCTGCCGCATTTCGGACCTAATTTTGCCCCCTTTCTTCTAGGGGTACATTTGTCTTTTCATGCTTCATCTTCTTCCTTGCACCATTTTGCACGATATTAATGTGTAGTCAGACCCATGGGAAAAAATAATGAAATATTGATATATTATTGTACGAAAAATATTCCTTCTGTTCTAAGGTAGTCGTGACATTTGTTTTGGATATATGATCTATGAAATTGATGTGTTAAAGGTTAAAGCGAGAGATTAAAATAAAAGAAAGGAAAAAAGTATTATAAGAGATGAAAAGGGAATTAAGTGCGAGAGAAGATAAAATTTTTGTAAAAAAAAATTATGATTCAACTATTTCTATAATGTTACGAGTATATATTACATTAATAAATGTACAAATACCGTGAATGCATTAGTTATGTGTGTAGAGTGGGTAAAGTTAGAAACTGTTGGCTTCTTATCTAGTTGAACCACGACCTTTTTTATACTCCTTCCGTATTAAAAAAAAATAAAAACATTTGAAAGGGCACAGGTTTTAATGCACAATTAATAAAGTAAGTAAGAAGAATTTGTAAAGTAAGATAGATGAAAAGAAAAGTGAGTAAAGTAAGATGGAGGAAAAGAAAAAATAGTGAAAATAGAGTTAGTGGATTGTAGGGTCCATATCCTAAAATAGAAATATTCTAAAGTTTTTATTTTTAAGGAATGGTCCCAAATGGGAATAGTTTCTCTTTTTAAAAAACGCAGGGAGTATCCATTAATAAGACGAAACATTGTTTTTTTACACAGGTTAAGTATACCGATTATAATTTAATGTAATCTTGTCATTTGAGAATCCTGGATAATAAATATCTTTGGGACATGTCCGATTTGAAAAATTATATCTTAGGATTAATTATGTATTATGTTTGCTTCAAAATATTGAATATTACGACTTAATCTTAGATGAATAATCTTATGATAATAAGTCGTAGCCATCCCCTCTCACTAAAATGAGTTCATAACTTAATTTTAAATAGGTAATCATAATGAATAATTACAACCGAACAATACCTGGTCTATAGGTTATTTATCTAATCTTTGAGCTAATCATATTTGATTTTGTTTACGAATAGAAAAATAATTAAATTAGTGGAATCTAAAATAGTGAGGTGGTAAATAAAATAATTTTATAACAATTAATGGGCCGGGTGATATGCTTCGTTAGGCCATGTTACGTAAATGGGCCTGGCCCATATTCCATCATGGGCTGAAATATTTTGAATCAGAAATGAAGTCCAAATATCCCTGAATTTCAGAGGATTGTGGAAGACGATGACGACGATCTCAATTGAGTTGCTGTTTTACTAGAAAAGTAGAAAGCCAATCGAAGAAATTACCGGTAATGGAGCATCCGATCGCCGCGGATGTGGAAATGGATATCGACTCTCTTCTCCAATCGCACGGCGGCGAAACCGACTCCGACGAAGAAGATCGTCACCGCCGCACCGTCGACGAAATTCTCCTCAACCATTCTTCTCCCTCCCCTTCTCCTCCTTCTTCCCCTCTCAGAGGTGTTGGCGATGACGATGGAAGCGACGCCTCAGCCAATTTGAGAGATCACGGACTATCGCATTCACACTCCGTTCCTTTGGTTGATTCGCATAGCTATAGGTACAATTCAGCATCGAATAGTAGTAGAGCGAACTTCGCGGGTAGGGTTCTGCCGCCGTTATTTGGTAATGGCGCCGTCAGATCTAATGCGAAGCCTGGGGCTGCGCTGGCCGCCGCTGCTGCTGCCTCTCGTTCGATTCCCACGCCCCACGCCACTGCTATCAAGTTGAGAAGAGCGAATACTGGCGTTCCCTCTCTTCAGAGCTCGATTTCTGAAACTGCGGAGAATTTTGATAGTGCTGCTTCGTCACTATCTGCTGAGCCTTCCGAAGTTGATCTCAGCCAGTCTCAAGAAGAAGGAGGAGTTCAGCTTCCTCTTGGAAATATCGATTCTGACTCCACGGGTGTTGGTGGTGGTGATGGTGATAGCGATCATGGGGCATCTTCTTCTGAAGATACGAATCAGCAGAAATCTGATGAGGATGCGACTCTGGAGACATCTTATGATGATGAAGAATGCACAATGCTAACTAGTAAACCTCGTCACGCTTCTAATATTCAAAGTGAAGAGGATCAAATTCCTGTAATTGAGCAAGTCTCATCTCCTTCGGCCGGTGAAGAGAATGTGCAATGTGCTGAAATTAGAGCTGCTGATGAATCTGGTGATGTGGCTTTACCTAGCCCAGCTTCGAGTGGTGTTGATTATGGCGAAGACATAATTAGGGGAGAAGCAGCAAGTAATCCCGAAAACACTGTGGCTGAATCCGAGGAATGTGATCATTCTAGTGGACATAATGATGCTGCACAATTACTTGAGGACTTGGTTTCACAAGGTGAAGAGGAGGACACCTATACAAAGTTGCAGCAGAAATCTGATTCTTCGGTGAAGCCACTTGACTTGGCTGAAGAAATTGAGAAGAAACAAGCATTTACAGGTTTGCACTACGAAGAGGGTGCAGCTGCACAGCCGATGAGACTTGAAGGTGTTAAAAGGGGCTCTACTGTGTTAGGCTACTTTGATGTTCGTTCTGACAATGTTCTCACCCGGATCATCTCTTCGCAAGCCTTTCGGAAAGATCATGGATCCCCCCAAGTCATATCTGTACATTTGAACTACATTGCAGTGGGAATGTCGAAAGGATCAATTTTTGTTGTGCCCAGCAAGTATACTGCGCATCATGTTGATAACATGGATACAAAGGTCTGCCGTTTATACTTATGTCTATTACTGATATAACTAATTTATTTTTTATGCTTGCTTAAGTTTAAAAAAAGAGAAAATGACCGATTGATTTGCTAATATTGACACTCTGTGTGGTACCTAATAGTGTCATTCGGTGTAGCTGGTCATAGGTTTGTAGATTAGACAAGATGGCATATTATGGTCTATTTATATTGCCTACTAAATGGTGTAAACGACTGTGCTTTCAGATGATACCCCTTGGTTTGCAAGGGGATAGATCTCTTGTCCCTGTAACTTCCATGTGCTTCAATCAGCAAGGAGATATACTCTTTGCAGGATATGGTGATGGTCATTACACTGTTTGGGATGTGCAGAAGGTCTCAGCACTTAAGGTTGTCACTGAACACAGAGCTCCAGTAGTTCACATGCTATATCTGGGCCAAGATACTCAAGTTACCCGTCAATTTAATGTGGTCAGTGGTGACAGCAAGGGTGTGGTCAAGTTGATTCGATTTACCGTGGTTCCGTGGCTCAATAGGATATCTTATACAAAACCTATGGTAAAGATCAATCATACATGAGGAAACTTTTTATAACCAATGTCAGCTTCCGTAGAACTGATTTACTTGAATTAATGTTTCAGAAACTTTTAGATGAAACTACTAGCAGAGTAGTATGTGCTTCTCCATTGCTATACAATGAAGGATATGGAGGTTCAATGCTGGCTTCGCAGAGTAGCTCCACAGTTTCTACAAGTAGTATTAGTAGCATGATGAGTGGCATGGTTGATGAAGGTGTTGTCATATTTATCACACATCAGTCTGCTCTTGTGGTAATGTTCTTTGGAAGGCTACTGATTTATTATTGTTCCTTATACTATTACTTGAGTGTATCTGAATCTTGTGGGTTTCATATTCTCCGAAGGCAAAAGTCATTCCCACTGTGGAAGTATATGCTCAAATTCCCAAACCTGATGGCATCAGGGAGGGATCCATGCCATATGCTGCCTGGAGATGTGGGTCTCGGTCGCTCACTTCATCCTCTGGTATGTGTGAATGAAGTTTGGTAATTTCCAGCAATGGCTGTTTCGTGCATATGTTAGTTTGATTTTTCTTTCCAGAAAATGCTCTTGCTGAGGCGTCAGATAAAGCTTCATTGCTTGCCATTGCTTGGGACCACAAAGTTCAGGTTGCTAAGCTATTAAATTCAGAGTTAAAAGTGCTTGAAAAATGGACTCTTGAAAGTGAAGCTGTTGGCCTGGCATGGTTGGGAGATCAGGTTTTCTTAATGCATCAATTGTCATTGTCGTAAAAATTATCATTCTCACTTGTCTGAAGCCTAAATTACAGTAGGTAAACATACAAGGAATAATGTTGAACCTTTTTTGTGAATATGTCCAGATGCTGGCCATCCTCACATCGACAGCTCAGCTCTGCTTGTATGCAAAAGATGGAAATTTGATCCACCAGACTAGCTTTTCCGTGGATGGCTTTCGAGGGGATAATTTGATTTCTCATCACATATATTATACGAACTCTTCAGGGAACCCTGAGAAAGCTTATCACAACAGTATTTCTGTTAGGGGTGCTACTATGTATATACTTGGACAGGATCATCTCATTGTTTCTCGCCTTCTCTCATGGAAGGAACGAATTGAAGTTCTACGAAAAGCGGGTGACTGGATTGGTGCCTTAAACATGGCGATGGCACTTTATGATGGTCAATCATACGGTCTTGTAGATCTTCCCAAAAACTTGGATGACTTGCAAAGAACTGTTATGCCTTATCTTGCGGAGTTACTTCAGGCATATGTTAGTGAAGTATTTTCTTACTTATCTGTTGCTTGTTACAACCAAAACACAAAAGAGGACGAGTACAATGAGATTAAGGAGCAATTCATCCGTGTTGGTGGTGTTGCTGTTGAATTTTGTGTGCATATCAGGAGAACTGACATACTGTTTGAAGATATCATGAGTAAATTTGACGAGGCTCACCAAAAAGGTGATTTCCCCACGTCTCTTGGATGTAGTTAGGGTTATCAATGAGAAAGATGACTACATGTATATAATTTGGGGATGCTTTGTTTTCTTCTTTTAGAGACATTCTTGGAACTCTTGGAGCCATACATTTTGAAAGATATGCTGGGATCTCTTCCACCTGGGGTATCTCTAATATTAGTTCTTTCAGCTTTCTTTATTTTTCTATTTGTTTTCCAGTAACTTCCGTGTTTAGTAATTGCTACTTTTTGCAGATCATGCAAGCATTAGTGGAGCACTATAGCAAGAGAGGTTGGCTACAGCGAATTGAACAGTGCGTCCTGCACATGGATATTCTGTCCTTGGATTTTAATCAGGTTGGGTACTAAGTAACTTATTTCATCTGTTAATTCTAGTATGAAAGCTCATTTTACCTTTTTCTTCCTCAATCCTAACTATGGATTCATTTTTTACCATGGAACTAGTATTGTCTGATAATTGTTAGGTAGGTTGTCCGCTTATGCAGGGAACACAGGTTGGATTGTGCGTTGATATATCTATTTAACAAAGGCTTAGATGATTTTAGGACACCTCTTGAGGAGCTCCTGCTAGTATTACGAGATAGCACGAGAGAAAATGCCACTTCCCTCGGGTAATTTGCTATGGCTTATAACTAGCATCTGTTTGGATTATCTAAGGGCCTATGAAACCTTCTTTGCCTGCTATCTTTGATAAATTGTCCTATCTTTCCAAAAATCTGTTGATGGGTTCTTCTGCTTTCTTTCCCATTATTTCCCTGTCAAGATCATTAAATTGTTGCCCTTGGAAGCAGGTACAGGGTGCTTGTCTACCTGAAGTATTGCTTCCAAGGTCTTGCTTTTCCTCCAGGTATGTGTTCAAATTCATCATGTTTGTGCTTTTGAGTAGCTCGGGATGACAGGATGTAACAAACTTCTGAATCTGTGGCGGGGTAATAAGGTGATCATTGATCTTTTTGTCTCCCCTCCCATTGTCTGGTGCTGGAGGGGTTGTGATGCAATATGATTTGTAAATCTTTGATGAACATTTAGTTTTACGATTCTCATTTGTTAGTTCAAACAGCTCAGCCTCTTTATGTTTCTCTCTTCATACTGGGCCTTTTAACTGGAAAGCCTCATTTTCCCAAATGCAATCTTGAATTAGTTAATTTTTAATTATTTGAACCGAAAACACCTTTAGTGGATGTTTTAAGGACATCGCAACTGTCAATATATCAATAAATGAGTTAAAGGAATATGTGGTATTACTTCACAATATACACTGGTTTAAAAGAGAACAATAAATTGCGGGCTAGAGTTTAATCTCAGATATTGTACTTATGTAGGCTAAAAGTCGATGTCCAATAACTGTGTATTGAGCTGTAACTTTTTTTGCAGGACATGGAAATCTTTCTCCTCAGCGTGTGACCTCTCTTAGAAAAGAACTGTTAGATTTCCTATTAGAGGATTCAAGTGCTCCAAATTCATGGGCTGTTACGAGTTTATCATCAGGCGGAGCCTATGCGAACATGCTTCATCTTTTACAGTTGGATACTGAAGCCACTCTACAGGTTCTAAAATTGGCCTTTGTAGATGTTGAACTATCTACATCGGGCCAACCTTCTGAGGAAGCAACTGATATCAACATGGAGTCAGATGCTAGTGACAAATTGATCCAAAGAGTGGTGGATATTCTTGCTGGTATTCTTGATGCTGGTTACTTCATGTCCGACAGTCCTGTCTGCAGCACTGAAACAAATTCGGTAGAAGTTTGGCCTTCAAAAGAAGATGTAGGCCACATGTACGATTTTATAGCTTACTATGTGGCTTATGGGAAAGCTACTGTATCTAAAGATATTTTAAGTCAAATCATACAATATTTTACTTCAGAGGTCAATATCTCGGATACTCTGTCGGAGAAGGTGACTGATATCTTCAGAAAGAGAGAGAAACAACTGCTTTCTCTGATACAAGTGGTGCCTGAGACTCAGTGGGATGCTCCTTATTTGTTGCATTTGTCTGAGAAGGCGCAGTTTCACAAGGTATTATTACCCTTGTATTGGATACTTGTTGACATTTGTTCATATGCCTGTTGCATACGTACAAAGCCTCATGGTTGTATTCCAGTTTCATTAAAAAATGTATGACGTGGGAGCTAAAGAGAAATTAAGTTTTAAATGTGTTGGGGCTCAAAGTGTGTCATGTTAAAGTCATTTTAAGTTAAGTGACTATTTCTCGTGTTTGCGTTTTTGGATGCTCTGCTTCACCATAGAACTAAATCTTTCTTACTGGGATGGCATTGAGATATCTAATTTCCTTATGCAGGTGTGTGGCTACATACATGCAATCAGTCATCAATTAGTTGCTGCTATGGACAGTTATATAAAAGCAATACAGGAGCCTGTATATGCATTCTCTTTTATCTATGAAATGTTAAGGCTGCTTGATGGTGAAGAATCCGATGCTTTTGAATCAGCTGTTATTTCTCGCATTCCATATCTTGTCAAACTGAGCAGGTAATTTTATTAATTTATTTCTGTTTGAACTTGTTATATTTGGGATTCATTTACTAGAGAGTAATTTTATTCTTTGCTGATGACCAATTCTTGTACTTTGCAGAGAAGCAACTTACTTTCTAATTACTGACCATTTTTCCGGAAGAAGTGCATATATTCTGTCTGACCTTCAGTCTCACCCAGAAAGCCTTTTCCTTTATCTAAAGACTGTTATTGAGTTCCAGACAACTGGTACCCTTGACATCTCTTGTTTGCAAGATGTTGATACTTTCGATTATCCTTCTCCAACAAACTCTAAGCTGCAGTCAAATGGGGTCCAAGCTTATCTGGAAGCAATATCTACTTCCCTGAAGCTTTTACATAACAACCGAGTTAATGTGACTGATGAAATGATGGAGCTGTATTTTGAGGTGACACTTTCTGAATCTTATAAGTGATGCTTTTACAGAAGGCCAGCTACAGGATTTTAGTTTTAATTTTATTTATCTTTTATTTTCTGAAAAGCAGCTAGGAATAAATGTTGATATTTAACTCCTGCAGCTCTTATGTCGATTTGATCGCAAATCAGTACTCAAGTTCTTGGAAACTTCTGAAAGCTATAGAGTGGAACACTGCTTAAGTTTATGCCAGGAATATGGCATAACTGATGCTGCTTCATTCTTATTAGAAAGGGTTGGAGAGGTTGGAAGTGCCCTTCTTCTAATTCTTTCTCATCTCAGTGAGAAGTTTGTCATGCTTGATGAAGAAATCCAGAGAGCAATTTCTTGTCCAGTTGTGGATAATCTAAATGCACTTCTGAAGAAAAAAGTGGTATTTTGAGACCTGCACTTAACTTTATCCTCTGCCCTTGTGATTAATTTCCTCCCATTTTATCTTGTCTCTCAGCATTATTAATGCTTCTAGTACTATTGCAGGTGGCTGAAATACTTGACATTGTCCGTGCTTGTATTGGGTTATGTCAGAGAAATAGTCCTCGTCTGCAGCCTGAAGAGTCTGAGTCCCTCTGGTTTCAGCTGCTTGATTCGTGAGTCGATCTTTTCTGAAATATGTGTTTATTCATTTGTACTCTTTTGAGTCCAGGTGTCAGACTTCTTCTTAACTTCATATGTTCTTATTAAATAAAAAGTGCTGTAATGAATATTCACTCTTAATTGTTCTTTTCATCTAGGTTTTGTGAGCCATTGATAGATTCCGGAAATGCTAGGGAAACACTTAAGGACTCACCTACTGGATCAGTAAATCCAGAAGAAGAGGCGCAGACATTCAAATGGAAAGTCTCCAAGTATGGTAAATGTGCACACATGGCGAGGAAACTGTTCTCCATTTTCATTAAAGAAATTGTCGAGGGAATGATTGGATATGTTCGGCTCCCACGAATCATGTTGAAACTTCTTTCTGAAAATGGAAATCAAGAATTTGGTGATTTTAAGCTTACCATATTGGGGATACTTGGGCGATATGATTTTGAAAGAAGAATTCTGGTGCGTTTCTATATCTTAAGATGTATTATGAGTAGTCTAGTTCACCTTCGAATAATATTGCTTGAATGCCCTCTTTTGTATTAGGTTGTAGTAATTTTCTTCCCACCAAATAATTCTAGTTGGATAGTGGATATATTCCACTATAATGGTATCAAGAGGTAGGATATATTCCTCATATCAGCTACTCCTCTTACTATATAATGGTTTTGCAATGCAGGATACTGCAAAAAGTTTGATTGAGGATGACACATATTATACAATGAGTTTGCTCATGAAAGGAGCTTCTCATGGTTATGCCCCTAGAAGTCTTGTTTGTTGTATCTGTAGCTCTCTCCTTGCCAAAAATTCTCTGGATTCTAGCATTCAAGTATATAGTTGTGGTCATGCAACACATCTCCATTGTCAACTCGAGGGAAACAGGGCCTCATTTAGTGGGACCTTAGTAGGATGCCCCATTTGTACTCCAGGAAGTAAAACTCAAAAGTCTAGTGGCATGCATAAACTTGCAGAGAATGGATTAGTGAGTAGCTCTCCGTCAAGTATGAAGCAACCACGTAGCACACCTCTTTTGCATCTTCACGATCCTGAATTTGGAGATAATTCCTTTGGCTCCCATCCATCAAGGGTATGTTATCATTTGCGTATTTTCTTGTGTTATATACTGTATTAGGCCTCATTTCCTCGCTTTTCTTGTCATTTGCTGAAAAATTCATATTATGACATGTAGCTGTCTCTAAACTTGGTTGCAACAGTTTGAGCTCCTGCATAGCCTTGAAGGAGATCATAAATTGATTCAGATGGAAAACACGCCTCAGTTGAAACTTGCACCGCCAGCTCTCTACCATGAAAAGTTAAAAAAGGGAATTGATAACTCGTCGGGAGGAAGCACGAGCCGAGTTTCTACAACAGAAAAAACAAATAGTAAGCAACTCAGGGATGTGAAACTGAAAGGATCGCCATCTGTGCGATTCCCCCTGAAATCGAGCATTATATTCGGTAAGTTTAGCACTCCCCCTAAATCAAACTTATGATTTATTAGATTAATCAATTAATCAAGACTGGATGAGTAATTGATTCTTCCTTTTCATTTTAAAGGCAAGGAAAAGATTAGGAAGAGGTGATTTAAATCATTCATCTAGCTGATTATATACAACAAGAGAGCTCATCAAAGATACATATATGGAAGTGCCTTCCACCCTCCGATTTCTGCTCTCAAAGTAGGTAACAACATTTTGGCCCTCTTATAGTGCTCTTGTTAACTGTAAATTGGTGTCTATAACTGTATTGGTAGTGTACATTTTTGTAAGTGGTGAATAATGTAAGTAGAGTTATAGCTTCTTAATTGATCTATGTTTTTGTTGCCAAATGGTTGTGGTAAAATCAGTCTACAGAGCTGTATGATTGTATCTTCAAATTTTCTAGTTTTGCTGTTTGCTGGATGTTTACATGGAAATCCATCACCTCTCTTTCAGAATATTAGCATCCAAACATAATAAGTAACACTCAGTTTGCATTTGATCCATCTCAACTATAGATACAAGCTAACAGACTGTCTCCCCCATTGTACTTGTTTTAGTTTTAAAGAATTCGACCTTAGACTAATTTGAACTATAACTAGTTCAGTTTACATGTTTTTTGCCTTGTTTTGTACTCTTAGTTATACAATTGTTTTGATTTTTGAGATTATTTAATGCTTGTTGTCTATTACTACTACCTTTCACTGTGCAAACAATTTGTCGTTTTCGAATCTCCAAACCGGCAGTAGACGATGTCAGTGAGTTGACGATGAGCTTCTTCAGTCCGACTCCATAAGTTCCATTTCCAAAATCCGCCATTGTACGATGTAATGCATTCAACCAGTAAAAATGACAATAAAACCAAAATAAGACCATAAAGTTTTAAACTTTTATGCAAACATTTATTAGAGTAAACTCCAACCCCTTACTAAAATTGTCCTTGTATTTACTTGTGACTTTATATAGCAAGAATAATCCTTGGTGATCATAGAATATCAAAGTGCTTGGCCTATAAAATTAAAAAAAATGAAGACACATTTTCCTCCAAATTAGCTTTATGGAGTATATTTCTTTATGCCCCTTGCCCATTTTTGTATAGGGACCTGAAATATTTTATCCACAGCAACACCATAAAATGGCTATCCAAGTGCCACGTCACCATTCTACATTATCCATAAGATTACCACGAGTGGTTTTCCTTTACTCCATCATATTTTCTTTTCTAAAACAAAAAACAAAGAAAAAGAATTAGAAAAAAAAAAGAAATTCAAATACTTAGATAATATTAGTAAGTGAAAAACAAAGAGAGAAGAGAGGGCAGCTTTATTTTATCAGGATTAATTAGAAGGAATGGCCTCAACAGCATTCACCCCTCTCTCTCTTTCTTCTTCATCCAAGGCTCCTCGTCTTCAACCCGCCGCCACCGCCGCCGCCGCCGCCCAATGTGTCACGATTCCCACTCCTCACCTCGCCAAGACCACCTCCTACAGTCAGTCCCCTACATCTCCATCATTACTTTATTTAATTATGTATTAGTTGATGTATGTGTATTCATAAATAGGATAGTGTTGAAAAAATAACCAAATCCTAATGTATAGTAACAATTAACTAAGGTAATTTCAACATACAAATTAAATTATTTTTAGATCGTTCTAGCTCAAATGAGTTCATATATTTTGTTTAAATTAAAACGATCTTAAAATGACCTATTAGTATCCAATGATCTTCGTATTTTAAATCTTGTCCTTCTATTTTTTATGTAATGGTTGAAATTTGCTCTAAAAAATTACTCCCTCCGTCCCCGATTAAGAGTCATACTTTGACCGAGCACGAATTTTAAGAAATGTAAAGAAAAGTTGGTTGAAAAAGTTAGTGAAATGTGAGACCCATTTTTTTATATTGGTTTTATAATAAAATGTGAGGGAATTGTTTAGTGAATGTGAGACCTACTTACTATTTATAGTAAAAATGAAGTGTGATTCTTAATTATGGACGGACCAAAATGAAAAAGCGTGACTCTTAATCGGGGACGGAGGGAGTATGCATCAGAATTTATTTAATTTTTTTTTATCACTGGTCTTTATAAAATGTTTTGTGTGCCCCATTGATCTCAGGTAGGAAGAGTGGCCGGAATGTGGTGGCCATGGTTACCGGAGAGGCATCGACTGACGTTGCCTCAACTGAGACTGACACTCCTGAAATAGTTACAAAAATTCAGGAAGCTGTAAGAACTTTTCTGATTTTTCTATTTCATGTATCGATCTTTCTATTAATTAATTAAGTAATTACTATATGTATATTTGCAGTGGGATAAAGTTGAAGACAAGTATGCCGTTACTTCTCTGGCGGTGGCAGGACTAATCGGACTCATTGCCAGTGCCGGAGTTATCTCTGTAAGTATATTATTACTACATGGCAAAATGCCGGAAAATCATTAAGTTTGATTAAATTTTGGTTCGTCTTGGAAGTTTAATATATTTTCCTCATTGAATTTGCAAGGCTATTGACAAGCTTCCACTCATTCCTGGAGTTCTCGAGCTCGTAGGAATTGGATATACTGGCGTAAGTTCTTTAATTTCGTCTAATTAATTAATTACTTACAAATAAATTAATATTGATTAATCGTCCTTTTGTTATATTTTGGTGCAGTATTTTGCATATAGTAATCTGTTATCCAAATCGAACAGGTTTGATTTCATCTCGTATTCTACAATAGATTAAATTGATTAGACAAGTTTAGTGACTCACTGCAAAATTAAATTTCAGGGATGCTTTGATTGAGAAAGTCAAAGGTACATACGATGATATAATTGGGAGTAGCTGAGACCAGAGCTAGCCATGTAACATATACAGTATATTTTAATTATCGTTTAATTTCCAATCGGCTGTAATTGTTCATCCTTTTTCTCTCAGTTTACTTGCTTATTCTATAATTTCAAATAAATAAATAAGATAATAGATCGTGTTTTAATTTTTAATTAATTTGTAGAATTAATTACGTCAACAATGATATTGTGGGCTTTTGAATTATTTAAGCTATCACAGTGCTGACAATTATTTTAATCTATTTGATTTTCGTACTGTATTGTTTGCGAATGGTACTAGTTGAATTTAGGGATGGAGAAAAATATCGAAATGTTGAAATACTGGTCTTATCGTATCGAAAAAATACTAAAAATATACCGTGGTTTTTGGTGCGGTATGATACCTTACCGAAAGATTTCAGTAAGGTGACGGTATGAATTTTCATATACCATGATATACCGCTGCATACCGAAAATCGGTATATACTGTAAATTAAAGTATATACCGTAAAATATAAATATAATTATATGTAAAATATATTTTATATATTTTAAGATTATAAAATCTATTGTGAAATATAAATATAATTATGAATAAAATACATTATACTATTTTTTATATTATAAAATATAAATAATATTCTAAAAACTCATATTATTTATTTTCACTGATGTTGAAAGTAAGGTATACTGCAAAAGTACGGTATACCGAACTTCGGTAAAGTATACCGAAAATGAGGTACGGTATAGGTATGAAAATTCACCGTACCGAAAATAAGGTATACCGAAATTCGCTATAACGAAAATTTTGGTAAGGTAAAGGTATGATTTTTTCGTATACCGAATTTACGGTATGGTGGATTCGGTAAGGTATACCGTACCTACCACTCCTAGTTGAATTAAACATTAAAGACGAGCTATCGATTTCGAGATGGCTAAAGATATACTATGTAAATATATAAATACAACGATTCCTATTTTAGCTAGCAATATTTCCATATCATAAATTAAAATAATTATGAGATTATGCTTATTAAACACTACCTCTCTTTGCTAACAAAAAGTCAGACAACAAAGGGTCCACTTTGTTTTTTCTCTAATCTCGATCGACCGAATTACACTAACGCACGTAGTGAGACGACTTAATTGACTCAAATTGTTAACACGTCGATTCCGAAGATGTCATCGATTAATTATTCTTTATACCGAAGACTTAAATTGTACTATGTAATTAGTTGGAGAGATCGAAAATGCAATTTTGGTGTTGTGCTTTATATAAAGGTTTTATATATAACTCATTATTTATAATGATGAATTATACTATCTCTCCGTCCTCAAAGAATATACACTTTGAATTTTGCACGGATTCTAATGCAAAATTAGTAAAGTAAGACAGAGGTAGAGAGAAAAACTAATTAATGTATTATTAGTGAAGAATGAGTCTCACCTCATTAGAGAGAAAAGAGTTTCTAAAATAAAAAAATGCATATTTCTTGTGGGACGGACTAAAAAGAAAAGAGTGCATATTCTTGTGGGACGGATGGAGTATTTTTTTATGCAAACTTCCCAAATAAATTGAATATAAAAATAATTAAAAAAAAATTCCATCCGTCTCTTAAATTTTGTCACACTATGACCGAGCACGATTTATAAAATATAATGGAAAGTAAGTTCAAAAAGTCAGTGGAGAGTGAGTCCTACTTTTATATATCACTTTTATAAAATATATGAGTTGGAATGAGTTAGTGGAATATGAAGTTCATTACCAAAATTAGTAAAAAAGTGAAATGTGACAAAATTTTGTGCGACAGACGAAAATAGAAAAATGAGACAAAATTTAAGGGGCGGAGGAGGGAGTATTTTTTATACAACCTTCCAACACATTGCAATAATGTCTAGGCGTTGAATCAAATTAAGTAGCTCTCCATTTTTTTGTCCTAGCAAGTGGCCAAATTTTGTAAGTCGAATCATAAAACGATGATATAACTTTTCTTCATCACACACATTTTACACAGAGAGAGATGGAAGGAATGAGAGAGATCGCGAGATCCTACTTCGCGAGAGCAAGCAAGGCCGAGAAAAAATCGATGAGACAATCCTTCGCGAAACTCGACATCAACGGCGACGGGAAGATAAGCCTGGCGGAGTTCAAGAAGAAGTTAAGGCTGGCGGAGTTAAAGAAGGAGATGAGCGCGAATGACAGTGCGGAGGCCTTGTTCGTGTTCGATAAGTTCGACTTGAACGACGACGGGTGCCTCGATTTCAACGAGTTTCTGTGCCTTCACTACATCCTTGATAATAAGGTGCCGGTGCCCGAGTGCGACGGCTGCGGGGAGGTTCTCGGGGGCCCTTACTTCTCTTGCTTGCCTTGCATCGGACGAGGCGCCAATTCGTACGACATATGTTGTTTGTGCTACCGCAGCGGAGCCGAGTCGTCGCATGAGCACTCGCTTGAGGACATGGTGGATCATCACGGTCTCATCAAGCTCTTCAGGGATGAAAAAGCTAAAAACAAGGTACTCTATGCGTGAAATAATGTCTCATTTTACCATTTATCGTTTAAAAGCTTTTTTTATCCTACTCCCTCCGGTTTCTATAATTTGTTACCATTTGATCCGACACGGGTTTTAAGAAATGTAATAGAATGTGGGTTGAAAAATTTGGTGGCATGTGAGTCCTACTTGTATATACTACCTCCGTCCCCCATAATTTGCTACACTTTGACCCGACACGGGTTTTAAGAAATGTAATGGAAAGTGAGTTGAAAAAGATAGTGGGATGTGAGTCCTATTTTTAAAGTATTAGTTTTATAATAAAAATGTGAGTAGGAATGAGTTAGTGGAATATGGGGTCCACTACTAAAAATGGTAAAAGTGAAGTGTATCAAATTTTCAGGGACGGACCGAAATGATAAACTGTGTCAAATTTTCAGGGACAGAGGTAATATTAGTTTTATAATAAAATGTGAGTGGGATGAGTTAGTGGAATATAAGTGCACTACCAAAAATGGTAAAAGTGAAATGTGACAAATTTTTAGGAACGGACAAAAAAGGAAATATGTGACAAATTTTCAGGGACGGATGAAGTATTTTATTTAGTATCACAGGACCTCATAAGTACTTTATGAAATCACTATAAACAAATTTTTATTATAAAACTAGTAAGTAGTTCTTCTGTCCATGAATAATCGGTGTATTTTGCTATTATGTTTTTTGGGTGGCACGAGTTTTAATAAGAAATCGGTAAAGTAAGAACAAAGGAGAAAAAAAGGTGGGTAAAGTATAAAAGATAAACTTTTCATTATTAGAAATGAAACTATTTTATTAAAGACATCTTAAAACAATAAAATGAGACAATATTTTGTAGACAGAGGGAGTTCTATTTTTGTAAAGGACCTCTTATTCTACTAAATTTATATTACTCACATTTTTATATAGAACTAAACATACAAAATTAGGATCTACCTTCCATTATCTTTTTTTCATTCACTTTCTATTATATTTCTTAACATGCTTGGTCAAACCAGGCCTTGTATTAGTAGACAAAAAGAGTAATAGTAATATATAAAAATAAAACTCGTCTCCCACTTAATTAACAGATACTACCATTAATTGTGTGAGGATATTAACGATGTTGTTGTAACATGAATCCAAACAAAAGGAAATGGAGGAAATTCGCGAAATCGCAAAGGCCCTTCACCAAGCCAGCTCTCCTGAAGTCCAAGAATTAGCAACCGAGTTCTACCAATCCCTGGACTCGGACGGAGACGGCCGAGTCGATCTGTCCGAGTTCCTAGCCTTCATGACGGAAGTAGGCTTTTCCTACAAGTAGGCTTTTCCTAGTTTGTTCGACGAGCTCGACATAGACAGCAACGGCACGCTCGACTTCTTCGAAGTCATGACGCTCCTCTACATCATCAAGAGCGGCCGCCCTCAATGCGACTGCTGCGAAAAAATCATCCTCGGTGTGTTCTTCTCCTGCGCCGTGTGCTTTAAGAATCCCAAATCCTCGTTCGATCTCTGCAAGGATTGCTACGGGACGGGGAAGTACCACCATAAACACGGCGGCCGGGCTCAGTTTTTGGACAGTCATACGTTGTTGCAGGCTATGAAATATCCGGTGGTTGCAGATATGTCAGGCGTAACACTTCATGAGGTAATTCTGATTTTTTAGAGTGGATATTTTTTCATCATTTTAGTGTTTTAACTCAAAGATTCCAACCTTGGAGTAATTCTAGGATATATATTGGACATTGTTTCATCATTTTAATTTCAAAGTTGAGTACTGTATTTTTTGAAGGGATATTAGCATCTAATATCACGAAACTTTTAAAAAGTTGGATTTTTTCCACGAACTTTAAAATTGACAAATAATATCACGAACTTCACCTTGGGTTTGTTTCTTCCCACGAATAAAAAAATTCATGTTATTTTAATAGATTGAAGAACAATTTTTGAGGGTGTGCTTCAAGAAAAACTATCTTCAAATATTGGAAAACTTGAAACTTTCGAAATTGTTGTCGAGAAATTACGAAAAAAAAATCGGTATCATAGTATTATTTGTGGGAATTTTTTCATTCTTGGGAAAAAACAAACACGTGGCAAAGTTCGTGATATTATTTGTCAATTTTAAAGTTCGTGGGAAAAATCCAACTTTTTAAAAATTTCATAATATGAGATGCCAATATCCTTTTTCTAAAGAGAGAAAGAAACATTATGATTTTGTACAATAATTAAACTACGTCGTTTAAGTGAACTGGCGGTCAGATGTAGACATCTCGGTACATTTAGAATTATATTGGGCGATTTTTTTTTTTTTTGGAAATTTACTAGTACATATTAAAAGTTACTAGAAATTTTACTAAAATTATGATAAAAATCTGAATTGGCAAAAAGTTATGAGTATATTTATAAATTTTTGGTGTATTCATTTCGAATATGATATTAGTCTTAAAATCATCAGGGAAAAAATAATAAAATACACAAGATGTAATATTCAATTGGAATTAATTAGTGAATAGTGCTGTCCTTTCCCCCCTTTATATGCGGTAATTAAATCTGTTGCTTGTTGGCTGCAGGCAGGGAATGGATCCACAAATGACATATATCCATCAAACTCAAAGTGGGTAAGTATGCAAAAATTTTTGTTATTTGAATTTTGGAACGAGAAAATATGGAAAATTAGTTTATGAAACTGATACTCCCTCCATTTCTTCATAGTTGAGTCATTTCCATATATAGAAACTTTTTCCTCTCTCTTACTTTATTCTCTCTACTTTATTCATTTTTTACTTTATTCTCTCTACCTTTTTTCTCTTTCTTACTTTTTTTATCTATTTATTTAACACACTCAACATTTTATTATAAAAGTAATATATAAAAGTAGGACCCACACTCCACTAACATTTTCAACTCACTTTTCATTACATTTCTTAAAACCCGTGTCCGGTTAAACTGGGACGAATTATGTGGGATGGAGGGAGTAAATCTCTTGTTTGTTGGCTTCAGGCAGGGAATAGATCCACGGATGCCATATATCCATCAAACTCAAAGTGGGTAAGTATGCAAAATTTGTTTTTATTTGAATTTTGGAACGAGAAATTATAGATATGGAAAATTGGTTTTGTGAAAATGATACATCAAAACAAGCATATAATAGATAAAATGAAATTCAATTTGATAAACACATGATTGGTCTTTGTTGATGCATCTCAGAGCAAAAGGAAGGCTGCATATTATGCACTTGACACAGCAGTCAAATTCGGGACCCTTTCCACCTTCGGCCTCTGCACTATTATGTGACAATATTTATATGAGAGAACCAAATAAATTCATAAAGAAATACTAATGATATTGTACGCACAGTCTAACAATGTTGATTGGACTACTTTTTTTCTTTCTTGTTCATGTAATCTTTATCTTTTGTTTTTGGGTGGATATGTTTACCGTGAAAGACAAAATATAAAATGATGTACGTAGTACTAAGAGATAACTAATTATACATTATTTTTTTTTTCTTATTTTATTCTCTGTGTTTAAAAGAACCGTATCGCTATGGAAGGAGTATGTTTATCCTTGTACGGTACTACACCCTTTGTCCGCCAATTAATGACACATTTTAACTCGTCACAGATTTTAAGAGTTGTTTGATTTTATAAAGAAAATGAATGAACAAAATTAGATGAATATTAATCCTATTTTTATATATTATTATTATAATAGAATGTGAGTGTAATGAGTTGGTGAAGTATGAGGTTCACCTACTAAAATAGATAAAAGAAAAATGTCTTTTAGGACGTGTATTCATAAATAGGATAGTATCAAAAAAATGTATAACCAATAACTAAGGTCATTTCAACTTACAAATTAAGTTATTTTTAGATCGTTTTAGCTCAAATGAGTTCATACTCTTCGTATAAATTAAAACAATCTTAAATGACCATTTGACATCTAATGAACTCCGTGTTTTTAATCTCATTCTTTCATTGTTTATGTAATGGTTGAAATTTGCTCTTAAAGATTATGCATTAGAATTTAGTTAATTTTTTCATCACTGGTCTTTATAAAATGTTTTGTGTGCCCCATTGGTCTCAGGTAGGAAGAGTGGCCAGAATGTGGTGGCCATGGTTACCGGAGAGGCATCAACTGAAGTTGTCGACGCTACCTAAACTGAGACCCCTGAAATAGTCACAAAAATTCAGGAAACTTTAAGATCTTTTATGATTTATCTATTTCATGTATCGGTCTTTCTATTAATTAATTAATTAATTAATTAATTACGATATGTATATTTGCATTGGGATAAAGTTGAAGACAAGTATGTCGTTACTTCTCTGGGGTGGCAGGACTACTCAGACTCATTGCCAACACCGGAGTTATCTCTGTAAGTATATTATTATATGGCCGACTGCCCCAAAATCATTAAGTTTGATTAAATTTTGGTTCGTTTTATAAATTTAAAATTGGGCTGAAAAACTATAAAATTGAGAATTTTCGCATTTAGTTACATTGGTAAATGATTATTTGATTGTAAAACTTTTAACTTCGAGCAAATTTTGACTTAGCATATCGATTTTAAATTGATCTGATTTTTGGCTGATGCAAATTTCAATGCATATTAGTGTTAATCGCATAACTCTTGATTTTATCTGATTTTACAATTAATAAAGATTTTCGATGCATATTAGAACAATGTTGCATATTAATTGCTAAAACTATGCGTTTTGGCTATATCATCATATCATGTCTGCGCTAATAATTCAAAAACAAAAATGGTTAGAAACTTGGAATGATCCATTAATACTAGCTAGTTTCTAAATTCATATT
The DNA here is from genome assembly GCF_023119035.1 of Salvia hispanica. Classification (NCBI taxonomy): domain Eukaryota; kingdom Viridiplantae; phylum Streptophyta; class Magnoliopsida; order Lamiales; family Lamiaceae; genus Salvia; species Salvia hispanica. The sequence continues at coordinate 3,555,074 of NC_062965.1, forward strand.
GTATGTTTATTTGTTTAATATATTTTCCTCATTTAATTTGCAAGGCTATTGACAAGCTTCCACTCATTCCTGGAGTTCTCGAGCTCGTAGGAATTGGATATACTGGCATTAGTTTTTTAATTTTATATAAATAATACTCCCTCTCGCGCCTGAAAATTTGTCATCTCTTTCCTTTTTGGTTCGTCCCTAAAAATTTGTCATATTTAATTTTTATCATTTTTGGTGGTGGTCCCTACATTCCACTAACTCTTTTACCCTTACATTTTATTATAAAACTAATATATAACAGTAAGACCCACGTGCCACCAACTTTTTCAACTAATTTTCTATTATATTTCTTAAAACACAAGTAATTCATACTAAAATACCATGGTACAAATATATTAATATTGATTAATTATCCTAATTTTATATTGGTGCAGTATTTCGCATATAGAAATCTGGCCTCTAAATCGAGCGGGTTTGATTTCATCTCGTATTTTACAATAGTTTACATTAATTAGACGAGTTTAGTGCTCACTGCAAAATTAAATTTTTAGAGATGCTTTGATTGAGAAAATAAAAAGTACATACGATGATATAATTGGGAGCAGCTAACACCAGAATAATGCCATGTAACATATTACTTTTCAATTATCATTTAAATTCCACTCGACTGTAATTGTTCATCCGTTTGCTTTCTATATAATTTTAAATATATAACTAATAAACTAATAGATCAAGTTCTAATTTTTAAGTAATTTTTAGAATTAATAACGCAATAAATATTATGTGGACTTTTGAATTAATTAAGCTCTCACAAGTCACAATGCCATCAATTACTTTAATTTATTTTATTTTTTACTGTATTTTTTGTGAATGGCGTCATGGTAATACTAGTTGAATTAAACAAATAATTCTATTGATGTAACATATACCCCACTCGACTGTAATTGTACATCCATTTCAAATTCAAAAATAAATTATACTTATAACGTACTTAAGCTTAAAGTTAATTATATTTGAACTTTAAACAAATTGTTTAATCATAACTGTCTACAATAATGTCAAGTTTAAACCTAATTTTCCGTCGTTTTATAAGAAGATTCGTTACAGTGATAAATAAATTATGTTAATCGTATCATTGAGATTTAAGAATACATTGATGTATTATTTTATAATCGTGGTTGTTCATTAATGACAAACTATAGGCGAGCATTTTAGTTGTTCATTAATGACAAAATATGGCCGGCTAAGCTTGTGACTTTGGTCTTTTTCAATAAAATTTATTATCATTACTCAACCAAAATTAGAGTATTACTAGCGGTTTATTTCATTTATCTATTTAATTTGATTCTAATACATTAAAAAAAATGTTATTGCAATTTTTAATTTCACAAAATTCACAAAAATTCAAGCTTAATTTATTATTTTATTCATTTATTTAAAATTATAGAAAAACGAGAAAATCGAGCTTTGATTTTTATGAATTTTGTAAAAATTTAAAATTGCAATAATATTTTAATGTAAAATCAAACTAAATAGATAAATTGAAACAAACAAGAAAACGGTGTCAAAAAAGGGGTGTTCATATAAATAAGCCAATAAGGATGTAAGATATCTTTTTTATTACGAAAAATTTATCTTTTTATAAGAGGAGTATAACTAAATAGTTGTTCAAGATTTTAATGTAACATATATACGATGATTTAGGAGTATCACTTAATTGTTGATAACAAAATGACAAAATATATTCACTCCATCCCCTAATAATAGGCACTAGTTGACCAGCTAGTTTTAAGAAATATAGCGAAAAATGGATGGAATAAGGTAGTTGAGTGTGAGTCATAATTTTATATATCAATTTTTTAATAAAATGTGAGTGAAATAAATTGGTGAATGTGAATACATTACCAAAGATAGTAGTAAAAAAGTAAGGATGTCAATTAATGGGGGAGGAAAAAAAGGGAAAATTGATGTCAATTAATAAGGGACAGAGGAAGTAACATTTATTGTTGGAAGGAAGTATAAGTTAATTGTGTGAAATAAACTCTTTGGGTGCGTTAACTTCAAATTTGTGTGACAAAAATCACAACCAAATATGAAAAAATTTCTTTTAAATTTGATATTCTTACTTTTTTTAAAAAATGAAAACTTTTTCCCTTTTTGGGTGGTTTCTATTATAAGAAAGTTTTTCTAACTTTCCACTCATACACTTTTTTTTTCTAACTTTCTTACTTTATCAATTCTTTTTCTTATTTTATTTTTTTTGCTTTAAAATTGTTTTGGTTCCCGAAAAATCCATTTTTTTTTAAAAAAGGGAAAAAGAATATATATGTTTTGTTTGCATGGTTTTTAACTACTTATTGTTCTCTCTCTTTTGGTCTTTGTTTAACATTAAATTTTATGGAAAGAATATATATGTTTTGTTTGAAATGGTAGTTGTTTAACTCTTATTGTTCTCTTTTTTGGTCTTTGTTTAACATTAAATTTTTGTTCACACACTACATTAATGTTTTTATTGCAAATAAGTCCAAATTTTTTTTTGTCATAAAAGGATGATGTAGAAAAGTTTTCTTCATCAATTGAGAGAGAGGAAAAGGAAAATGAGAGAGATCCCAATACCCACTACGAAAGAGCAAGTGAGGCCGAAAAGGGAAAAAGATAAAAACTAGTCTTAAAACGCCGACATCAACGGCGACGGGAAAAAATAACCCATGCGGAGATGAATAAGGTGATTACCCCTAAAACGGAAGCCTTGTTCCATAAATTCGACATGAACGGCGAGGGGTGCGTCGATTTCAACAGTTTATGTCCCTTTTTACTACTTAATTGGTCGTAAGATGTCGGTGCGCAGATGCAACGACTGCCATGAATTCTGGTGGGCCCTTACTTCGTTTTTTTTCCCTTTCCCCCCGGAAGAGGCGATCATACGAAAGACCTCTGCTGTTCTTGCTACCCCCTGCGGTCCCGAGTCGTCGCATGAGCCTCCGTCGAGCACATGGTGGATCATCACTTTTGTTAGCCTCTTCGGGGAAAAAAAAGCTCAAAACAAGGTATAAGTTCTTTTTTTTTTTAAATTTGTACTTGTATTTCCCTATTTACCCTTAACTAGGAATTAAATATTTTTATTTTTCTTTAAAAATATTATTATTATAAGATCATAAATTAAATATTAATTTAAAAAAATTTTTTTAAGAAACGGGTGTTAAAATATAAAAAAAAATAAGGGGAAAAAAAAAAAGTGGAAAGTAAAGTAAAAAAAAAAAAGTGTAACCATAAAGATAGAAATCCCCAGGTTAAAACCAATTGGGATGGAAAAAACCCAAATTTGGGAACACTTCACCAAACCCACACAGATATAAACACTACACCCCTTTTCCCCACACTAACTCCACACATTACCCCACAAATTCCCTCTTTCACACATTTCACACACATTTTACCCGGGTATGAAACAACACACATTTCCCCACACTTCCACACACTACACAAAAAATGAAACATTACACACATTTCACACACACTAACACACTACACACATTTCCCCATTACCCCCCAAATTAACATATTTTTCCCTCTTTCCCCTTTTCCCACTTAAAAATATGGCCTTTCACACACTTCCCCATACTAACACACTAACCCCCACACACATTTCACACACTTCACACACTACACACATTTGCCCTTCTATTTTTCCGATCTGAAACGAACCAAAAACCCATTATTTGCAAAAAAATTAAATTGAACCAAACCAAAAAGGGAAAATTTTTAACCAATTTTGAAATTTATCTTCAATAGTGTGCGTATTTTGTAAAAATTTTGTGTAATTGTTTTATTTTTGGGGTAGAGTGTGTTTTTGTGTCTTTTGTGTATTTTTTTTATAATGTGTGTAGGGACTGTATTTTTTGGAATGTGAAAGGGGTGTGTTTTTTGTATAGTATATGTGTTTTGTGTAAAATGTATATTTTGTATATAATGTCCGTGTAGTGTGTGCAAATTTTTAAAAAAACAGTTTCATAAAAATTAAAATTCAAACATAGGATTTAGAATTGAACTAGAATTCAATTTCTTCCAATTTAGTTCCATAATATTTCAATTTTATTTGATGACCGAAGCCTGAATTATTTCCTTATTATTCCGTCCTAAGAATATTTATGATGTTGTTGGAACAGAAAGAAATGGAGGAAATTAGCGAATTGAAAGCCCTTCACCAAGCCAGCTCTCCTGAAGTCCAAGAACTAGCAACCGAGTTCTACCAATCCCTGGACTCGGACGGAGACGACCGAGTCGATCTTTTCTAAAGTTCCTAGCCTTCATGAAGGAAGAAGGCTATTCCTACAAGAAAATCCCTAGTTTGTTCGACGAGCTCGACGTAGACAGCAACGGTACCCTCGACTTCTTCGAAGTCATGACGCTCATCTACATCTTCAAGAGCGGCCGCCCTCAATGCGAATGCTGTGACAAAATCATCCCCGGTGTGTTCTTCTCATGCACCGAGTGCTTTAAGAATCCCAAAAGCTCGTTCGATCTGTGCAAGGATTGTTACGTGAAGGGGAGTCGCGACCATAAACACGGCGGCCGGGCCCAGTTTTTGGACAGTCATACGTTGTTGCAGGCTATGAGATATCCGGAGATTGCAGATATGTCAGGCGTAACGATTCATGAGGTAACTTCTAATTTTTATTTTTTGCAAAAATTCCAACCTCGGAATAATAATGTTATTACCAATCAATATAGATGCCACCGTAAAAATTATTTACAATAAAAGAAATACGTAATTAACGTATATTTGGTGTTTGGTTGCGTTAAATAAACACCTCTTTAAAATAACACCTACATATTCTACCAATCATTGCACAGGACGAATAATCAGCTGCATGTGGCAATCATAAATGCTCAAGGGTAAATTTTCTCAGCCAAAGAATATCCAATACTTTAGACAGGACATTGTTGTCTAGCGTTTATACTATTGTTTGTAAGCGTTTATAATATTGTTGGATCTGGTGTCACTGTCACTTTAAGAGTTATTATTTTAACCAACCTTTGGTGTATTCATTTGAATATGAAGACTATATGATATTAGTCTTGAAATCATTAGGGAAAAAATAATTTAACTACACAAGATGTAGTATTCAATTCGAATTCATGAATGAATAATGCTGTTCTTTCCCCCTTTATATGCGGTAATTAAATCTCTTTTTTGTGGCTACAGGCAAGGAATAAATCCACAAATGACATAGCTCCATCAAACTCAAAGTGGGTAAGTATTGTTTTTATTTGAATTTTGGAACGAGAAATTATTTTATGAAAATGATACATCAAAATATGCAAGCATAAATAGAAAAAATGAAACTCAATTTGATTAACACATAGCTCTTTCTTGATGCATCTCAGAGAAAAGGAAGGCCGCATTTTATGCACTTGACGCCGCAGTCAAATTCGGGAGCCAATATGAGAGAGCCAAATAAATTCTAAAAGAAAAGGGCTAAGAAAATGCATTTCTTTATGATATTGTACATGCAGTCTAAGAATGTTGATTGGACTACTTCTTTTTTTTTTCTTGTTCATGTCATCTTTATCTTTTGTCTTCGGGTGTATGTTTATGTGAAAGACATCATTTAAAATGATGTAGTACTAAAGATAACTATTTCACATTATTTATTTTCTTACTTTTATAATCTTCTCTTCGTTTTAACTATTTAATGGTATAATTTTCTCAAAACGAGTGTTTAATTGAAGTGCATCACTACGGAGGGAGTGGTATATCCTTGCACTGAAGGGAGTATGTATTTCCTTCATTTCTTGTACGGGTTTAAGAAGTTGTTTCATTTTATAGAGCATAATAAATACACAACAGATTTATTTATCCAGTATCAATAAAATCAAGGTTAATTTGGTCAAAACAATAAATACAAATGTTAGATTCGATTACCAAAATTATATTCTTCCTTCGCCGTTATTAAATGTCTCAATTTTCCTTTTTTGTTCATTCGCCAATAAATACCTTTAGGTTCTATACTTTCAGAAAACATTTTCGGTCCCCAAAGGTGGACTCATGGACATATGTAATAGGATGGGGATCCCTGGACCCCCAACTATTTGCATTTCAAGTATAATATATACGTATGACTCATTGTATATTCACTTGCTTGCTCGGTTGGTCGTGTAAGTGGTCTAGCAACCATTAGAACATGGGATCAACTCCCCTTAGCACTAGATTTTGACTTTTTTAGTATAACAAATCTTCATATCTAGTTCATTACCTAATGGAGTACTTATTTCATAAGATGAGAATATTTTGGTGGAAGGTAGTTCATTATCTAATACTTACTTCATAAAATGAGATTATTTTGACGGATGAAAATGGAAAGATAAGACTATTTTTTATGGATTTGATGGAGTGTAATTTGGACCCAGATTATGGGTTTTTACTTTTTAGTATAACAGAGCTTCATATCTAATGGAGCAGCACTAGATTCTGTTTCTTTTAGTATAACATATCTTCATATCTAGTTCATTATCTAATGGAGTACTTATTTCATAAGATGAGACTATTTTGGTGGAAGGTAGTTCATTATCTAATATTTACTTCATAAAATGAGACTATTTTGATGGATGAAAATGGAAAGATAAGACTATTTTTTATGGATGAGATGGAGTAGTAATTTGGACCCCAGATTATGGGTTTTTACTTTTTAGTATAACAGAACTTCATATCTAGTTCATTATCTAATACTTCATAAGATGAGTCTATTTTGATGGACGGTGAAAATGAAAAGATGAGACTATTTTTATGGACGGAAAGAATCAAAAGATAAGACAGAGTAGTAATATGGACCCCCCAATGTCAAAATCATGCGTCAGCCACGGCGATCCATATTACAAAATATTATTTGCGATCTATGGACTATACCACTTGCTGCGTTTCGGTGCTTTTTCACTTTTTGACCAAACTTTCAAACAAAAATGCCCCTAAAAGCCTTAAGGGTATTTTTGTACACTCACTCTCTAAAAGTAGGTACTCCCTTCGTCCCAATGAAGATGATCCCTTCCTGCGACACAGATTTTTGCGTTATATTTTGTGTGGTAAGATGAGAGAGTAAAGTAAGATAGAGAGAATAAAGTAGAGATAAATGCTGTTTCCATTTTAAGTAATGGTTCATTTTGATTGAGACAAACCAAAAAAAGAAAGTGGGTTATCTTCAATGGGACGAAGGAGTACTTATTTTGATACTTATGTTAGTTTGGATATTTTAACAGTGATTAGTGTTTTATTCGAATAATTTTTGTTTGAATTAGTTATAGTGTGTAGGTCTTGAACCTATTGTGGAACCAATATAATTACAGTTTAGCTAGCAAAACAATTCTTAGATTTTGCTTACTTAAAAACTACTACAGTACTTCTTTTCTTGGATACTAGTAGAAATTCCAGACATCAAAAGGGCCACTTTGTTTTTTCCTAATTAGCTCGATCGACCAAATTACAGTACTAACTACTAAAGAACGTAGTGAGACGATTTCAATGATTAATAAAAATTGACTCGAGTTATTTGTATTTTTGTTTTAAAAGGTTAGTTGACAGGAGTGGTTAATTTACTTAATTTTGTTAAGTATACGTCAGTTCCGATTCTCCGAAGATGTCATCAATTTATTATCCTATACCGAAGATTTTGTATGTAATAAGTTGAATTGATCGGAAATATAATTTAGTTTTGTGCTTCACAAAAAGGTTGTATATATAACTCCTTATTTATAAGAGATATTTGCATCTAATATCACGAAACTTTCAAAAGTTGGTTTTTTCCACGAACTTTAAAATCGGCAAAATAATATCACGAACTTTATCACGTGTTTGTTTTTTCCAACGAATGAAAAAATGCGTTAAGGATATTCATAAATGCGTTTAAGGATATTCATAAATGCGTTTTAAATACTCCATAGTATGATTTCTATAGGTATGACGAAAGAGCCCCACCACAACTAATAGGAATAGGAAAGATTCTTCTGTTCCCATAAGAATTTGAGAATGAAAGATATAATTTAAAGGTTATTCAGTTTAAAAAATTATGTCTCATGATTAAAATATGTAAGTTATAATTTAATAGTATATGGATAATTTTATGTTCATTAGTCATAGCCATCTCCCATAACTAATAATTCTAGATGGATTATCATATGATAAATAGTGTTACTTAAATTAAGTTTTATGTAAATCGTAAATAGAAACAAAATTTTACTGATAATAATTGTACCGAACTATTTAATCATATTTACATACACATTATATGAATATGCAGGATGCTATTGCTACGTAAGAATGGCGTATACTTAACAACTATAGGAGTAATAATTTTGTGACCAAGTGAGTGTAATTTCTTTCGTCATACCTATAGAAATCATACTATGGAGTATTTAAAACGCATTTATGAATATCAGATTTTAATGTAACTTATATACCATGATTTAGGAGTAATCACTTGATTGGTGGACGAACAAAACTGATTATATATATATATATATATATATATATATATATATTTATTGGTGAACCGAAAAATATCTTTAATTGTATGAAATAATCTCTTTTGGTGTGCTATAACTTCCCATTTGTGGTGGGACAAAGACTTCTACCAAAAATCACGACCAAATATGATTTTTTTTAAAAAATTTAGCACTCTCTTTGTTTCTTAAAAATTAAAACTCTTTTATTTTAAATAAGCCGTTTTCTAAAAATAAAAACACTCCAAACCGTAAAAGTTCTTTCTTCTTATGAGGTGAGACCCTATTAACACACTTTTTCTTTCTAACTCTTTCTTACAATACCAATTTTGCATTAAAACTCGCGCTTCTATAAGTTTTATTTATAGAGAACTAAGGGAGTGTTAAAGGACATATGTCTTTTCTCTACTTACATTATTCTCTTATATAAGGAGGTCATTGTTTTTTATCTTTTGGTCTTTGTTTAGAATTAAACTTTATCAATTTATACAATTGAATTGGCCATACTGTGAGCTTGACTAGAGTTGACAGCTTCCGCGCACTGCAATAATGTCTAGTGGTTCAATCAAATTAACTTAAATTATCCTGCCAAACATTTTTTTTCTAGCAAGTGGACGAATTGTTTGTGTCAAGTGGCCAAATTTTGTAAGATATATAGCACATAACTTTTCTTCATCACAATTCACACAGCATTTCACAGAGAGATGGGAGGAATGAGAGAGATCACGAGATCCTACTACGAGAGAGCAAGCGAGGCCGAGAAGGAAAAGATCAAACTAACCTTCGCAAAATTCGACATCAACGGCGACGGGAAGATAACCATTGCGGAGCTCAAAAGCCTGATGAGAATCCCGGAAGACGTGTTCCATAAACTAGATGTGAATGGCGACGGGTGCCTCGATTTCGACGAGTTTCTGTGCCTTCACTACATCAGTGCTAGTAAGATGCCGTTAGTCTATTGCGACGGCTGCTCTCAGTTTATGGAGGGCCCTTACTTCTCTTGCTTGCTTTGCCTCGGAAGAGGCGCTAATACGTACGACCTCTGCTGTTCTTGCTACCGCCGGTGTGCCGAGTCGTCGCATGAGCACTCGGTCGAGCACATGGTGGATCATCTCTCTCTGCTCAAGCTCTTCAGGGAAGAAAAAGCTCAAAACAAGGTACCAAACAAAAACTAATGTCTAATTTTGTCATATTCTTTAAAGTCTTATTTTCTTCATTTTGGATTCAAACGTCATACTTCACTAAATCATTACACTCAAGTTTTATACTTCTCACCGCTCCCGCCATTGTTCATTACAGTTCTTTTTATCGTCAATACTTGTCAAAATTACTTTTACTACTTTTGATAAAAGACCTCACATTACCAAAGAGCTCATTCTCACTCACATTTTATTATAAAAGTAATATTTTCTCCGTCCTGAAAAGTAAATATGAGACTGCGTTTGGTACACAATGAGATGTAGAATTGAACGAGCCTTTAATTCGAAATCTAATGTTTGGTACCACAAAAATATTTAGATTTGGAATTGAATTGAAATTTCAAATTCCAAATCTTTCAATTCCACTGTTTGAACTCCATGAAAATTAGAATTCCAAATAGTCATAAAATTAGATAACTTCACTATATATCCACGGTACACTTCACATATTTCATACACTCCACACATTCACACATGTCATACACACTATACAAATTTCACACACTTCATGCACTACGCACACTCCATACACTAACGAATATGAAACACTAGACACACTATACAAATATGAAATACTACACACATTTACAAACATTTCACACACTACACATATTTCACGCACATTACAAACATTTCACACACTACGCACATTGAATACATTTCTAGCATTCGATTTTGGATTATTTTTTTTCAGTTTTTAGATTTTTTTTATCTGAACCGAATCGAATCGGAAAACTAACATTTTCAAAATAATTAAATTAAATCAAATCGAAAAACTGGAAAACCTAGCTGAATTCGAAATTTCAGTTTGTCAATAAGGTGCGTATTTTCTGTAAATTATGTGTAGTATGTGCATTTTTGTGTATATTGTATTATAAGTAGTGTGTTTATTTTGCGTATAGTTCGTGTAGAATGTGCAATGTGTTGAAGTCGTTTTTTGTATAGTGTGTGCAATGGATATAGTTTGATTGTGTGTATTTTGTGTATAATGTGTGTGCATTGTGTATCGTGTGTGTATTTGTGTATAGTATATATAATTTGTGCAAAGTGTGTGACAGTGTGTGTGCACAAATTTTTCAAATTCAATTTCATATCGTACTTCATTTTATTAAACATTGGATTTTAAATCGAATTAGAATTTGATTTCTTCCAATTTAGTTCTATTTCTGTGTACCAAATAGAGCATGAATTATTTCCATATTATTCAGTCCCTGAGTATATTAATGATATTATTGAAACAGAAAGAAATTGATGAAATTCGCGAAATTGCCAAAGCCCTTCACCGAGCCAGCTCTCCTCAAGTCCAAGAATTAGCAACCGAGTTCTACCAATCCCTGGACTCGGACGGAGACGGCCGAGTCGATCTGTCCGAGTTCCTTACTTCATGACTGAAGTAGGCTTTTCCTACAAGAAAACCCCCACTTTATTCGACGAGCTCGACGTAGACAGCGACGGCACCCTCGACTTCTTCGAGGTCTTGACGCTCCTCTACATCATCAAGAGCGGCCGCCCTCAATGCGACTGCTGCGAAAAAATCATCCCCGGTGTGTTCTTCTCCTGCACCGAATGCTTTAAGAATCCCAAAAGCTCGTTCGATCTGTGCAAGGATTGTTTCATGAAGGGGAGTTGCGACCATAAACACGGCGGCCGGGCTCAGTTTTTGGACAGTCATACGTTGTTGCAGGCTATGAGATATCCGACGATTGCCGATGTGTCAGGCTTAACAATTCATGAGGTAATTTTCATTTTAATTTGAAGGTTATTTTCTCACTACATTATAAAAAATAATGCTAAATTAGACTTTAAGAAGTTAAGAAAGCTTAAACGACGTGAATGCTATCCTGCGTGCGTGATCATTTTATTTTATTTTTTTGTTCCTTGTTTTCTAAAAGTTCTAGAGTCTTCGAACATTAATTAAGTCGAGCGATTTAATTAAATGTGAAAAAAATAAGAATAAATTCAATAACTTCCGAGAGTATTATTTTCCATATAAATTATTCAAGCATTAAAATAACTGAACTTAAATTTATCATCTCGGGGTTTAATTAGCAACCATTACTTCCATCGAGTCCAAGGTTTTAATTTAGCAAACTAGTCCAAACCTCCCTTTAATGGTTCTTGGTCCAAACTCTTTCCTTATTTATTAATTCTGTTTGGCCCAAAACTAATACTCCCCTAAATTAATTAAATCCATGGCCCCAATTATACTATGAGAGTGGCCCAAATAACAAAAAGAGAAAAGTTAAATGTACATAAGATGTAGATAATATCCTTAAATTTTTTATTTTATTTGAATTTAATTAAAAATTAGTTTTGTTATTTATTGATTATATATATATATATAGCAATAAGAAAGAAGTGATATACAAATTTTATGTCAAATCGTAACATGATTTCAAGCTTGATTTGAATTAATTATACAATATTTAGTAAAAATGTATTTTTCTTCTTAAATATACAAATATTTAAGTTAAAATTTCAATTTTTTTCGAAGTATTGAAAATGATTAGTATCAAACTTATTTTAAATCAATTAATGTTTATAAATCGATTTTCATATAAAATATTAAAAAAAAAAATCGATTACGTTCGTACAACTACGTACAATTATCACTATCCTAAAAAAAATAAAAAAACGTCCTAGAAAGTGGCATGCACTCCTTAGTTTGATAAAAATCTTAAAAACTAAGATAATTAAAATGGTGGGGTATTACAGGTTTGCAAAACATTTCGGGCACAATTTCCACTGTAAAAATGATTTCCAATTAAACGTAATTAACACAGTATATTTAGTGTATTCATTTCGATCTTGAAATCATCAGGGAAAAAATAATTTAACTACACAATATGTAGTATTAAATTCGAATTAATTAGTGAATGATGCTGTCCTTTCCCCCCTTTATATGCGGTAATTAAATCTCTTGTTTGTTGGCTGCAGGTAGTGAATGTGAATAGATCCACAAATGACATAGTTCCATCAAACAAAAAGTGGGTAAGTATGCAAAATTAGTTTTATGAAAATGGTACATCAAAATATGCAAGCATAATAGAAAAAATGAAACTCAATTTGATTAACACATTGCTCTTTCTTGATGCATCTCAGAGCAAAAGGAAGGCTGCATATTATGCACTTGACACAGCAGCCAAATTCGAGACCATTTCCGACGCCCTAGACCTCTGCACTATTATGTGACAATATGAGAGAGCCATATAAATTCAAAAAGAAAAGGGCTATGAATGTTGATTGGACTACTTTTTTTTCTTGTTCATGTAATCTTTATCTTTTGTTTTCGGGTGTATGTTAAGTGTGAAAGACATTATTTAAAATGTAGTACTAAAGATAACTATTTCGTACATTATTTTTTTTTCTTATTTTATTTTCTCTTCATTTTAACTATTTAATAATGTCATTTTTTCAAAACGAGTGTTTAATTGAAGCGCATCACTACGGACAAGTATGTATTTCCTTGCAGTGGAGGGAGTATGTATTTCCTACATTCCTTGTGCGGGGTTTAAGAAGTTGTTTCATTTTATAGAGCATAATAAATACACAACAGGTTTAATTATCCGAGTATCAATCACTTGCTCGTTTCGGCTTTTTCACTTTTTGACCAAATTTTCAAACAAAAATGCCCCTAAAAGCCTTAATTGTATTTTACACTCACTCTCCAAAAGTAGATATTTATTTTGATACTACTTATGTTAGTTTGGGTATTTTAACGGTGATTTGTATTTTATTTGAATAATTTTTGTTTGGATTGGTTATAGAGGGTAGGTCTTGAACCTATAAATATAATTACAGTTTAGCTAGCAAAACAATTCTAAGATTTTGCTTACTTATAAACTACTACTTCTCTTTCTTGGATACTATAGTAGAAATTCGCTAAAGCCAGACATCAAAAGGGCCACTTTGTTTTTTCTAATTAGCTCGATCGACCAAATTACAGTACTAAAGAACGCAGTGAGACGTTTTCAATGATTAATAAAAATTGACTCGAGTTATTTGTTTTTCTGTTTTAAAAGGCTAGTTGACAGAGTTGTTAATTACTTAATTTAGTAAGTATACGTCAATTCCGATTCTCCGAAAATGTCACCAATTTATTATTCTTTATACCGAAGACTTTGTATGTAATAAGTTGAAGAGATCGGAAATGTAATTTAGTTTTGTGCTTTACAAAAGGTTGTATATATAACTCCTTATTTATAAGGAATTTTGCATCTAATATCATGAAACTTTCAAAAGTTGGCTTTTCACGAATTTTAAAATTGGCAAATAATATCACAACTTTATCACGTGTCTGTTTTTTTCCACGAATGAAAAAATTCATGTTATTTTAATAGATTGAAGAATAATTTTTGAGGGTGTGCTTCAAGAAAAACTATCTTCAAATATTGAAAAACTTGAAACTTTCGAAATTGTGTCGAGAAATTATGAAAAAAATCGGTATCATAGTATTATTTGTGGGAATTTTTTCATTCATGGGAAAAAACAAACACGTGGTAAAATTCGTGATATTATTTGTCAATTTTAAAGTTCGTGGGAAAAACCCAACTTTTTGAAAAGTTTCATGATATTAGATGTCAATATGCCTATTTATAATGATGAATTATTTATTGATTAGGAGTACTATATAACCTTCACAAAGAAATTGAAAATGAAAACAAAACTTTTTAGACAGGTGTAGTAAAGATCTTTAGAATGGCTACTTAAAGAGAAGACAAAACAAAGATTATAACGTTGTTTGGCGAATTATAACTCGTGTGTCCATTTGGATGATAACCATGAAAATGCCGTTGAAAATTAATTTACCCAAAAATCTCTATTTTATTTCTCATGTGTAAGATTAAAGATAAATGTGGCTATATATGCACGTGTGCTGTTTTAGTTAGAGTAGTTAATAAGCTAAATGTTCCAAGTTCTGAGTTAATCATGAATTCATGATTCATGAATCGGTGACGTATCCTTTAAATTTTTGTTTTAATCATGATTCATGAATTGTGTTTTGATCATTTCGTGAAAATCACCCTATTAGATTTCCAATTCTAAGATCTTCAAGAATTGATGAATTAAAGCATCCGCTATCATCTAAATTCTATCATCTATTTTCTCATCAATTCTCATCTATTCTCTCATCTTTTTTCTAATATTCTCTCATCTAAATTCACACTACGCTAGTTTTTTATTTTCTAGGATTTTAATTATGTATTTTTATTTTTTAGGATTTTAATTATGTAGAAATGTTTTTAGTAATTGAAGTATTTAAATTGAATAATAAAATGATGGAATCCTTGAGCTTTTCTTCGAAAAAAGACGGATGTGGTTTGCTCTTGCGACAAGCAGTAAAATGGTCCGGCCTACTTCCATACTCTTAGCTAAGAGCAAGGATGGAGATGCTCTTATATCACGTATATATAATTCTTTTGGTCACTTTGTTCAGTTCACACGTCTTGAAATAAAATATATAGAAAAGAGTAGTCCCAAATTCAAAAATTTAACTAATCAGAAAGGAAAATAACAAAATAAATCCCCAAAAGAGTCAAAGAGAAGGTAATGAGGTGGAAAGTTTGAGCAAATGTGGAAAATCAACTCCAAGTCTTGGTGGAGAAACTAATGCAGAAACAAATCTTTTTTATTGTCCCAAAATTTCAATTCTTACCTATTTCTATGAATAGTGCGGGCCTCTCTCCAATTCTAAGGCCTCCTCCAATTAATCAGTGGAAAGTGAACAATCATAATTCTCCAATTGGGCCAAGCATTGCCCAGTTCTGCCAAAGTGAACACGTCCTAAATCGTGTGTATCATATCTGTGTTCTTATTGATGATTTCTTTATCGAGCTTTGACCTTGTAATAATGACCGCATGCTTGTAATTTTCGGGCGAATGAAAATAGTGTGGAATCTAAGGTGGAATAATATATAAATATTGATCTTATTCCATATTTTTTTTTATATTTTTTTTGTTTTTTATAAAACCCGTGCTGAACTTAAATGCACTTCTAAAAACGGGGGATAGTACATGATTAAAAAAGTAGTCGGGTTTTTTTCATTTAAATTTTTCGGGAAAAATAATTAAGTTACAAACACATTATTAAATTTAAATAATGGATAAATTAATTTATCTCATCTTTTTTATTTTTTCTTTCTCCCTTTTTTACTTCTGTCTATCTTGTGTGTTTTTGGGCGTGAGCGCCGAACAATTCTTTTAAACCCCCAAAATGCACTTGTTAAAATTAAAATTCAATATTTTTCCCCACTGGTTTGGTGATGATCCATTTTTATATAAGGTGGATAAACCCCCCCTTATGAGGCCTTTTTAAAAGTGCCCTTTTAATAGGGTTTCGGGGGGGGGCAAGTCGATGGGTTTATTCTTTATTCCTCTTTCCTCCCCACATGAGGAAGTCCGTTTTAGGGCCCCAGTGGGGGGGCGTGTTAAAAATTCAATATTTTTCATGGGTTGGTGATGATCCTATTTCTCATATAAGTGTGGATCCCCCTCCCCTTATGAGGCCTTTTGGGGGGTGAGTGACTCATTCTAATATGGTATGGGGGGAGGTGATGGTTTATTCTCTTTTTCCCCACCCACTGATGGAAGTCCTTTGGAAAAGGGCCCACACGTGAGGGGGCTGTTAAATTCTTAAATCTTTTCCCCACATCGGCGGTGATGATCCAGCTTTTTATATAAGTGTGGTCCCCCCCCTTATGGGCCCTTTTAAGGGGGTTTTGGCCCAATTCTAATATGGTATCGGGCGGGACCCAGTCGATGATGGTTTATCTTTTTATCTCTTTTTTGCCCCATGATGGAAGTCCGTGTTCGGCCAAGGGGGGGGTGTTAAATTTAATATCTTACCCCACACGTTTGGTGATGATCCGTTTATATAAGTGTGGATAACCCCCCCCCCTTATAAAGTTTTTAAGGGGGGGTGGCCCTTTTTAATCAAAACTCAAATGCGGTAAGTATGCATAGTTCATTTTAATTATTTTTGGTATTTTATTTTTATTTAAATGATGTATACATGAATATATAAATGTTGTTGATGATTAATGCTGTATTTTTTTTGCATCTCACCCAAATGGAATGATGCATTGAGGATTTGAAAAAGGAATGAGCAGGGGGACATTGCAACCAGCCTCTGCAGTATTTTGTGACAATCAAATTTAGAGGTGGGAAAAAGTGCATTATTCTTTTAAAAAAAAACTTGTGGAACATACAAAAATATTATCGGATTATCTGAATTTTTGAAACTTTTACTTTTTGGGTGTGTACTAAAAGTATCAATAAAATTAAGGTTTGAATCTATTTCCAAATTACAGTAGTTTTAATAATCTATCAGTTCAACTATAAGTTCAACTAATTTCTTTTTTGGGTTTTGTAATTTAAAAAAAAAAAAAATTTTTATTGAATTAAGTAAAAAAAGAAACGTTAAAAAAAAAAAATAGAAACCAATTTTGTAGAAAAAAAAAGGAGTTATGATGTATGCGAACTAATTCATAGTGTCAAACCCTCAACTAAAATATAGTAGTTCATTATTAGGTATGAAATACTTCATTTTGATTTTTTTTTAGTCTTTCTTCAATGAATCGAAAAATAAAATAGAACAATCTAAAAATAAAGTAAAATATTTGTGATTTATTTAATTTTATTCACCATTAAAAAATGAATTCTGAAATTTTTTCTTAGTTCGGTTTTAAAAAATTTGTTGGACGTTAGATACATTCCTATGTTATATAGAAAAACTACTCCCTTTTTTGGATGTTAGTAGGAATTTGCTAACTTAAAGCCAGAAAAAAAAGGGCCACTTTTTTTTCTAATTAGCTCGATCGACCAAATTAAATAAAGCAGTAGTGAGAGGTTTCAACGATTAATTATAATTGACTCGATTATATATTTTCGATTAATTATAATGGACTCATTATATATAAGATATATTTTTTTTTAATTATAATATTTTGTTAAATATTTGCTTAATTATAATTTACTCGTTTATATTTTCGATTAATTTATGTATAGTTGATAGGAACTGTTAATTTTGTTAAATAAACGTCAATTCCCGGGGATGTCACCAAAATTTTTCATTTATC
>NC_062965.1:3572931-3599832 GCF_023119035.1 Salvia hispanica
GAAAAAATTTCTTTTAAATTTGATATTCTTACCTGTTTCTTAAAAATGAAAACTCTTTCCTTTTCGGGTGGTTTCTATTATAAGAAAGTTTTTTCTAACTTTCCACTCATACACTATTTTTTTCTAACTTTCTTACTTTATCAATTCTTTTCTCTTATTTTATTATTTTGCTTTAAAATTCGTACGGTTCCGAAAAATCCATATTTTTCGAAAATGGAAAGAATATATATGTTTTGTTTGCATGGTGTAACTACTTATTGTTCTCTCTCTTTTGGTCTTTGTTTAACATTAAACTTTATGGAAAGAATATATATGTTTTGTTTGCATGGTAGTTGTTTAACTACTTATTGTTCTCTCTCTTTTGGTCTTTGTTTAACATTAAACTTTGTTCACACACTACATTAATGTTTTTATTGCTAGCAAGTGGCCAAATTTTTTTGTCATAAAAGGATGATGTAGAAAAGTTTTCTTCATCAATTGAGAGAGAGAGATGGAAGGAATGAGAGAGATCCCAATATCCTACTACGAAAGAGCAAGTGAGGCCGAGAAGGAAAAGATCAAACTAGTCTTCGAAAACGCCGACATCAACGGCGACGGGAAGATAACCCATGCGGAGATGAATAAGGTGATTAGCCTGACGGAAGCCTTGTTCCATAAATTCGACATGAACGGCGACGGGTGCGTCGATTTCAACGAGTTTATGTGCCTTTACTACTTGAGTGGTCGTAAGATGTCGGTGCGCAGATGCAACGACTGCCATGAGATTCTGGTGGGCCCTTACTTCGCTTGCTTCCTTTGCCTCGGAAGAGGCGATCATACGTACGACCTCTGCTGTTCTTGCTACCGCCGCGGTGCCGAGTCGTCGCATGAGCACTCCGTCGAGCACATGGTGGATCATCACTCTCTGCTTAGCCTCTTCAGGGAACAAAAAGCTCAAAACAAGGTATAAGTTCTTTGTTTTTTAAATTTGTACTTGTATTTCCCTATTTATCATAACTAGGAATTAAATATTTTTATTTTTCGTTAAAATATTATTATTATAAGATCATAAATTAAATATTAATTTAAAAAATTGTTTAAGAAACGGGTGTTAGGCATATAAATAAAAAAGTAAGAGAAAGAAAAAAGTGGAGAGAGTAAAGTAAGCGTGAGAAAAGTGTAACCATATGATAGAAATCCATGAGTTCCATCCTAAAACCAATTGGTGATAGTAAACCAATTGGTAACACTTCACACACCCTACACAGATATGAAACACTACACACATTTCACACACACTAACTCACACACATTACACACAATTCACATACTTCACACATTTCACACACATTTCACGGATATGAAACACTACACACATTTCACACACTTCACACACACTACACAGATATGAAACATTACACACATTTCACACACACTAACACACTACACACATTTCACACATTACACACACTTAACATATTTCACATACTTCACACATTTCACACACTACACAAATATGAAACACTACACACACTTCACACATACTAACACACTAACGCACTACACACATTTCACACACTTCACACACTACACACATTTCAAGCATTCTATTTTCCGATCTGAAACGAACCAAACCGATTATTTGCAAAAAAGTTAAATTGAACCAAACCAAAAAACTGAAATTTTGAACCAATTTTGAAATTTCAGTCTTCAATAGTGTGCGTATTTTGTAAAAATTTGTGTAATGTGTTTTATGTGTGTGTAGAGTGTGTATATTGTGTGCAATGTGTGTATTTTTTGTATAATGTGTGTAGTGTACGTGTATTGTGTGGAATGTGTGTGAAGCGTGTGTATTTGTGTATAGTATATGTGTTTTGTGTAAAATGTATATTTTGTATATAATGTCCGTGTAGTGTGTGCAAATTCTTCAAAATCAGTTTCATAAAAATTAAAATTCAAACATAGGATTTAGAATTGAACTAGAATTCAATTTCTTCCAATTTAGTTCCATAATATTTCAATTTTATTTCGGTGTACCAAACGAAGCCTGAATTATTTCCTTATTATTCCGTCCCTAAGAATATTTATGATGTTGTTGGAACAGAAAGAAATGGAGGAAATTCGCGAAATTGCGAAAGCCCTTCACCAAGCCAGCTCTCCTGAAGTCCAAGAACTAGCAACCGAGTTCTACCAATCCCTGGACTCGGACGGAGACGACCGAGTCGATCTGTCTGAGTTCCTAGCCTTCATGAAGGAAGAAGGCTATTCCTACAAGAAAATCCCTAGTTTGTTCGACGAGCTCGACGTAGACAGCAACGGTACCCTCGACTTCTTCGAAGTCATGACGCTCATCTACATCTTCAAGAGCGGCCGCCCTCAATGCGAATGCTGTGACAAAATCATCCCCGGTGTGTTCTTCTCATGCACCGAGTGCTTTAAGAATCCCAAAAGCTCGTTCGATCTGTGCAAGGATTGTTACGTGAAGGGGAGTCGCGACCATAAACACGGCGGCCGGGCCCAGTTTTTGGACAGTCATACGTTGTTGCAGGCTATGAGATATCCGGAGATTGCAGATATGTCAGGCGTAACGATTCATGAGGTAACTTCTTAATTTTTATTTTTTTGCAAAAATTCCAACCTCGGAATAATAATGTTATTACCAATCAATATAGATGCCACCGTAAAAATTATTTACAATAAAAGAAATACGTAATTAACTGTATATTTGGTGTATGAGTTGCGTTAAAATGACAACACCTCTTAAAGTAACACCATACCATCATTCCTAGCCAATCATTTGTACACATGGACGAATAATCAGCTGCCATGTGGCAATCATAAATGCTCAAGGGTAAATTTTCTCGGCCAGCAATATCCAATACTTTAGACAGGACATTGTTGTCTAGCGTTTATACTATTGTTGTGTAGCGTTTATAATATTGTTGGATACGTGGTGTCACAGTGTCACTTTAAGAGGTGCTGTCATTTTAACACGAACCTTTGGTGTATTCATTTCGAATATGAAGACTATATGATATTAGTCTTGAAATCATTAGGGAAAAAATAATTTAACTACACAAGATGTAGTATTAAATTCGAATTAATTAGTGAATGATGCTGTCCTTTCCCCCCTTTATATGCGGTAATTAAATCTCTTGTTTGTTGGCTGCAGGAAGGGAATAAATCCACAAATGACATAGCTCCATCAAACTCAAAGTGGGTAAGTATTGTTTTTATTTGAATTTTGGAACGAGAAATTATTTTATGAAAATGATACATCAAAATATGCAAGCATAAATAGAAAAAATGAAACTCAATTTGATTAACACATAGCTCTTTCTTGATGCATCTCAGAGAAAAAGGAAGGCCGCATTTTATGCACTTGACGCCGCAGTCAAATTCGGGAGCCAATATGAGAGAGCCAAATAAATTCTAAAAGAAAAGGGCTAAGAAAATGCATTTCTTTATGATATTGTACATGCAGTCTAAGAATGTTGATTGGACTACTTCTTTTTTTTTTTTCTTGTTCATGTCATCTTTATCTTTTGTCTTCGGGTGTATGTTTAGTGTGAAAGACATCATTTAAAATGATGTAGTACTAAAGATAACTATTTCACATTATTTATTTTCTTACTTTTATAATCTTCTCTTCGTTTTAACTATTTAATGGTATAATTTTCTCAAAACGAGTGTTTAATTGAAGTGCATCACTACGGAGGGAGTGGTATATCCTTGCACTGAAGGGAGTATGTATTTCCTTCATTTCTTGTACGGGGTTTAAGAAGTTGTTTCATTTTATAGAGCATAATAAATACACAACAGATTTATTTATCCGAGTATCAATAAAATCAAGGTTAATTTGGTCAAAACAATAAATACAAATGTTAGATTCGATTACCAAAATTATATTCTTCCTTCGCCCGTTATTAAATGTCTCAATTTTCCTTTTTTTGTTCATTCGCCAATAAATACCTTTAGGTTCTATACTTTCAGCGACAAACATTTTCGGTCCCCAAAGGTGGACTGCGGACATATGTAATAGGATGGGGATCCCTGGACCCCCAACTATTTGCATTTCAAGTATAATATATACGTATGACTCATTGTATATTCACTTGCTTGCTCGGTTGGTCGTGTAAGTGGTCTAGCAACCATTAGAACATGGGATCAACTCCCCCTTAGCACTAGATTTTGACTTTTTTTAGTATAACAAATCTTCATATCTAGTTCATTACCTAATGGAGTACTTATTTCATAAGATGAGAATATTTTGGTGGAAGGTAGTTCATTATCTAATACTTACTTCATAAAATGAGATTATTTTGACGGATGAAAATGGAAAGATAAGACTATTTTTTATGGATTTGATGGAGTGTAATTTGGACCCAGATTATGGGTTTTTACTTTTTAGTATAACAGAGCTTCATATCTAATGGAGCAGCACTAGATTCTGTTTCTTTTAGTATAACATATCTTCATATCTAGTTCATTATCTAATGGAGTACTTATTTCATAAGATGAGACTATTTTGGTGGAAGGTAGTTCATTATCTAATATTTACTTCATAAAATGAGACTATTTTGATGGATGAAAATGGAAAGATAAGACTATTTTTTATGGATGAGATGGAGTAGTAATTTGGACCCCAGATTATGGGTTTTTACTTTTTAGTATAACAGAACTTCATATCTAGTTCATTATCTAATACTTCATAAGATGAGTCTATTTTGATGGACGGGTGAAAATGAAAAGATGAGACTATTTTTATGGACGGAAAAGAATCAAAAGATAAGACAGAGTAGTAATATGGACCCCCCAATGTCAAAATCATGCGTCAGCCACTGGCGATCCATATTACAAAATATTATTTGCGATCTGCGGACTATACCACTTGCTCGTTTCAGGTGCTTTTTCACTTTTTGACCAAATTTTCAAACAAAAATGCCCCTAAAAGCCTTAAGGGTATTTTTGTACACTCACTCTCTAAAAGTAGGTACTCCCTTCGTCCCAATGAAGATGATCCCTTCCTTGGGCGACACAGGATTTTTTGCAGTTATATTTTGTGTGGTAAGATGAGAGAGTAAAGTAAGATAGAGAGAATAAAGTAGAGATAAATGTGTTTCCATTTTAAGTAATGGTTCATTTTGATTGAGACAAACCAAAAAAAGAAAGTGGGTTATCTTCAATGGGACGAAGGGAGTACTTATTTTGATACTTATGTTAGTTTGGATATTTTAACAGTGATTAGTGTTTTATTCGAATAATTTTTGTTTGAATTAGTTATAGTGTGTAGGTCTTGAACCTATTGTGGAACCAATATAATTACAGTTTAGCTAGCAAAACAATTCTTAGATTTTGCTTACTTAAAAACTACTACAGTACTTCTTTTTCTTGGATACTAGTAGAAATTCCAGACATCAAAAGGGCCACTTTGTTTTTTCCTAATTAGCTCGATCGACCAAATTACAGTACTAACTACTAAAGAACGTAGTGAGACGATTTCAATGATTAATAAAAATTGACTCGAGTTATTTGTATTTTTGTTTTAAAAGGTTAGTTGACAGGAGTGGTTAATTTACTTAATTTTGTTAAGTATACGTCAGTTCCGATTCTCCGAAGATGTCATCAATTTATTATCCTATACCGAAGATTTTGTATGTAATAAGTTGAATTGATCGGAAATATAATTTAGTTTTGTGCTTCACAAAAAGGTTGTATATATAACTCCTTATTTATAAGAGATATTTGCATCTAATATCACGAAACTTTCAAAAAGTTGGGTTTTTTCCACGAACTTTAAAATCGGCAAAATAATATCACGAACTTTATCACGTGTTTGTTTTTTCCAACGAATGAAAAAATGCGTTTAAGGATATTCATAAATGCGTTTAAGGATATTCATAAATGCGTTTTAAATACTCCATAGTATGATTTCTATAGGTATGACGAAAGAGCCCCACCACAACTAATAGGAATAGGAAAGATTCTTCTGTTCCCATAAGAATTTGAGAATGAAAGATATAATTTAAAGGTTATTCAGTTTAAAAAATTATGTCTCATGATTAAAATATGTAAGTTATAATTTAATAGTATATGGATAATTTTATGTTCATTAGTCATAGCCATCTCCCATAACTAATAATTCTAGATGGATTATCATATGATAAATAGTGTTACTTAAATTAAGTTTTATGTAAATCGTAAATAGAAACAAAATTTTACTGATAATAATTGTACCGAACTATTTAATCATATTTACATACACATTATATGAATATGCAGGATGCTATTGCTACGTAAGAATGGCGTATACTTAACAACTATAGGAGTAATAATTTTGTGACCAAGTGAGTGTAATTTCTTTCGTCATACCTATAGAAATCATACTATGGAGTATTTAAAACGCATTTATGAATATCAGATTTTAATGTAACTTATATACCATGATTTAGGAGTAATCACTTGATTGGTGGACGAACAAAACTGATTATATATATATATATATATATATATATATATATATATATATTTATTTATTGGTGAACCGAAAAATATCTTTAATTGTATGAAATAATCTCTTTTGGTGTGCTATAACTTCCCATTTGTGGTGGGACAAAGACTTCTACCAAAAATCACGACCAAATATGATTTTTTTTAAAAAATTTAGCACTCTCTTTGTTTCTTAAAAATTAAAACTCTTTTATTTTAAATAAGCCGTTTTCTAAAAATAAAAACACTCCAAACCGTAAAAGTTCTTTCTTCTTATGAGGTGAGACCCTATTAACACACTTTTTCTTTCTAACTCTTTCTTACAATACCAATTTTGCATTAAAACTCGTGCCGCTCTATAAGTTTTATTTATAGAGAACGAAGGGAGTGTTAAAGGACATATGTCTTTTCTCTACTTACATTATTCTCTTATATAAGGAGGTCATTGTTTTTTATCTTTTGGTCTTTGTTTAGAATTAAACTTTATCAATTTATACAATTGAATTGGCCATACTGTGAGCTTGACTAGAGTTGACAGCTTCCGCGCACTGCAATAATGTCTAGTGGTTCAATCAAATTAACTTAAATTATCCTGCCAAACATTTTTTTTCTAGCAAGTGGACGAATTGTTTGTGTCAAGTGGCCAAATTTTGTAAGATATATAGCACATAACTTTTCTTCATCACAATTCACACAGCATTTCACAGAGAGATGGGAGGAATGAGAGAGATCACGAGATCCTACTACGAGAGAGCAAGCGAGGCCGAGAAGGAAAAGATCAAACTAACCTTCGCAAAATTCGACATCAACGGCGACGGGAAGATAACCATTGCGGAGCTCAAAAGCCTGATGAGAATCCCGGAAGACGTGTTCCATAAACTAGATGTGAATGGCGACGGGTGCCTCGATTTCGACGAGTTTCTGTGCCTTCACTACATCAGTGCTAGTAAGATGCCGTTAGTCTATTGCGACGGCTGCTCTCAGTTTATGGAGGGCCCTTACTTCTCTTGCTTGCTTTGCCTCGGAAGAGGCGCTAATACGTACGACCTCTGCTGTTCTTGCTACCGCCGCGGTGCCGAGTCGTCGCATGAGCACTCGGTCGAGCACATGGTGGATCATCTCTCTCTGCTCAAGCTCTTCAGGGAAGAAAAAGCTCAAAACAAGGTACCAAACAAAAACTAATGTCTAATTTTGTCATATTCTTTAAAGTCTTATTTTCTTCATTTCGGATTCAAACGTCATACTTCACTAAATCATTACACTCAAGTTTTATACTTCTCAGTCCGTTGTCTGCCATTGTTTGTCACTAGTTTCCTTTTTGGTCCATCTGTCAATACTTGTCAAAATTACTTTTACTACTTTTGATAAAAGACCTCACATTACCAGTAGCTCATTCTCACTCACATTTTATTATAAAAGTAATATTTTCTCCGTCCTTGAAAAGTAAATATGAGACTGCGTTTTGGTACACGGAATTGGAGATGTAGAATTGGAACTGGAGCCTTTAATTCGAAATCTAATGTTTGGTACCACAAAAATATTTAGATTTGGAATTGAATTGAAATTTCAAATTCCAAATCTTTCAATTCCACTGTTTGAACTCCATGAAAATTAGAATTCCAAATAGT
This sequence comes from Salvia hispanica, assembly GCF_023119035.1. Classification (NCBI taxonomy): domain Eukaryota; kingdom Viridiplantae; phylum Streptophyta; class Magnoliopsida; order Lamiales; family Lamiaceae; genus Salvia; species Salvia hispanica. The sequence goes on from NC_062965.1 coordinate 3,581,028, forward strand.
CATAAAATTAGATAACTTCACTATATATCCACGGTACACTTCACATATTTCATACACTCCACACATTCACACATGTCATACACACTATACAAATTTCACACACTTCATGCACTACGCACACTCCATACACTAACGAATATGAAACACTAGACACACTATACAAATATGAAATACTACACACATTTACAAACATTTCACACACTACACATATTTCACGCACATTACAAACATTTCACACACTACGCACATTGAATACATTTCTAGCATTCGATTTTGGATTATTTTTTTTCAGTTTTTAGATTTTTTTTATCTGAACCGAATCGAATCGGAAAACTAACATTTTCAAAATAATTAAATTAAATCAAATCGAAAAACTGGAAAACCTAGCTGAATTCGAAATTTCAGTTTGTCAATAAGGTGCGTATTTTCTGTAAATTATGTGTAGTATGTGCATTTTTGTGTATATTGTATTATAAGTAGTGTGTTTATTTTGCGTATAGTTCGTGTAGAATGTGCAATGTGTTGAAGTCGTTTTTTGTATAGTGTGTGCAATGGATATAGTTTGATTGTGTGTATTTTGTGTATAATGTGTGTGCATTGTGTATCGTGTGTGTATTTGTGTATAGTATATATAATTTGTGCAAAGTGTGTGACAGTGTGTGTGCACAAATTTTTCAAATTCAATTTCATATCGTACTTCATTTTATTAAACATTGGATTTTAAATCGAATTAGAATTTGATTTCTTCCAATTTAGTTCTATTTCTGTGTACCAAATAGAGCATGAATTATTTCCATATTATTCAGTCCCTGAGTATATTAATGATATTATTGAAACAGAAAGAAATTGATGAAATTCGCGAAATTGCCAAAGCCCTTCACCGAGCCAGCTCTCCTCAAGTCCAAGAATTAGCAACCGAGTTCTACCAATCCCTGGACTCGGACGGAGACGGCCGAGTCGATCTGTCCGAGTTCCTTACTTCATGACTGAAGTAGGCTTTTCCTACAAGAAAACCCCCACTTTATTCGACGAGCTCGACGTAGACAGCGACGGCACCCTCGACTTCTTCGAGGTCTTGACGCTCCTCTACATCATCAAGAGCGGCCGCCCTCAATGCGACTGCTGCGAAAAAATCATCCCCGGTGTGTTCTTCTCCTGCACCGAATGCTTTAAGAATCCCAAAAGCTCGTTCGATCTGTGCAAGGATTGTTTCATGAAGGGGAGTTGCGACCATAAACACGGCGGCCGGGCTCAGTTTTTGGACAGTCATACGTTGTTGCAGGCTATGAGATATCCGACGATTGCCGATGTGTCAGGCTTAACAATTCATGAGGTAATTTTCATTTTAATTTGAAGGTTATTTTCTCACTACATTATAAAAAATAATGCTAAATTAGACTTTAAGAAGTTAAGAAAGCTTAAACGACGTGAATGCTATCCTGCGTGCGTGATCATTTTATTTTATTTTTTTGTTCCTTGTTTTCTAAAAGTTCTAGAGTCTTCGAACATTAATTAAGTCGAGCGATTTAATTAAATGTGAAAAAAATAAGAATAAATTCAATAACTTCCGAGAGTATTATTTTCCATATAAATTATTCAAGCATTAAAATAACTGAACTTAAATTTATCATCTCGGGGTTTAATTAGCAACCATTACTTCCATCGAGTCCAAGGTTTTAATTTAGCAAACTAGTCCAAACCTCCCTTTAATGGTTCTTGGTCCAAACTCTTTCCTTATTTATTAATTCTGTTTGGCCCAAAACTAATACTCCCCTAAATTAATTAAATCCATGGCCCCAATTATACTATGAGAGTGGCCCAAATAACAAAAAGAGAAAAGTTAAATGTACATAAGATGTAGATAATATCCTTAAATTTTTTATTTTATTTGAATTTAATTAAAAATTAGTTTTGTTATTTATTGATTATATATATATATATAGCAATAAGAAAGAAGTGATATACAAATTTTATGTCAAATCGTAACATGATTTCAAGCTTGATTTGAATTAATTATACAATATTTAGTAAAAATGTATTTTTCTTCTTAAATATACAAATATTTAAGTTAAAATTTCAATTTTTTTCGAAGTATTGAAAATGATTAGTATCAAACTTATTTTAAATCAATTAATGTTTATAAATCGATTTTCATATAAAATATTAAAAAAAAAAATCGATTACGTTCGTACAACTACGTACAATTATCACTATCCTAAAAAAAATAAAAAAACGTCCTAGAAAGTGGCATGCACTCCTTAGTTTGATAAAAATCTTAAAAACTAAGATAATTAAAATGGTGGGGTATTACAGGTTTGCAAAACATTTCGGGCACAATTTCCACTGTAAAAATGATTTCCAATTAAACGTAATTAACACAGTATATTTAGTGTATTCATTTCGATCTTGAAATCATCAGGGAAAAAATAATTTAACTACACAATATGTAGTATTAAATTCGAATTAATTAGTGAATGATGCTGTCCTTTCCCCCCTTTATATGCGGTAATTAAATCTCTTGTTTGTTGGCTGCAGGTAGTGAATGTGAATAGATCCACAAATGACATAGTTCCATCAAACAAAAAGTGGGTAAGTATGCAAAATTAGTTTTATGAAAATGGTACATCAAAATATGCAAGCATAATAGAAAAAATGAAACTCAATTTGATTAACACATTGCTCTTTCTTGATGCATCTCAGAGCAAAAGGAAGGCTGCATATTATGCACTTGACACAGCAGCCAAATTCGAGACCATTTCCGACGCCCTAGACCTCTGCACTATTATGTGACAATATGAGAGAGCCATATAAATTCAAAAAGAAAAGGGCTATGAATGTTGATTGGACTACTTTTTTTTCTTGTTCATGTAATCTTTATCTTTTGTTTTCGGGTGTATGTTAAGTGTGAAAGACATTATTTAAAATGTAGTACTAAAGATAACTATTTCGTACATTATTTTTTTTTCTTATTTTATTTTCTCTTCATTTTAACTATTTAATAATGTCATTTTTTCAAAACGAGTGTTTAATTGAAGCGCATCACTACGGACAAGTATGTATTTCCTTGCAGTGGAGGGAGTATGTATTTCCTACATTCCTTGTGCGGGGTTTAAGAAGTTGTTTCATTTTATAGAGCATAATAAATACACAACAGGTTTAATTATCCGAGTATCAATAAATCAAGGTTAATTTGGTCAAAACAATAAATACAAATGCTAGATTCGATTACCAAAATTATATTCTTCTTCCGTCCGTCATTAGATGTCTCAATTTTCCTTTTTTTCGTTCATCCGCCGACAAATGCCTCATTTCATTTTGAGTAAACTACATTTTTAGGTTCTATACTTTCAGCGACGAACATTGGGGGTTCCTATTGCAAAATATCATTTGCAATCCGCGGACTATACCACTTGCTCGTTTCGTGTGCTTTTTCACTTTTTGACCAAATTTTCAAACAAAAATGCCCCTAAAAGCCTTAATTGTATTTTACACTCACTCTCCAAAAGTAGATATTTATTTTGATACTACTTATGTTAGTTTGGGTATTTTAACGGTGATTTGTATTTTATTTGAATAATTTTTGTTTGGATTGGTTATAGAGGGTAGGTCTTGAACCTATAAATATAATTACAGTTTAGCTAGCAAAACAATTCTAAGATTTTGCTTACTTATAAACTACTACTTCTCTTTCTTGGATACTATAGTAGAAATTCGCTAAAGCCAGACATCAAAAGGGCCACTTTGTTTTTTTCTAATTAGCTCGATCGACCAAATTACAGTACTAAAGAACGCAGTGAGACGTTTTCAATGATTAATAAAAATTGACTCGAGTTATTTGTTTTTCTGTTTTAAAAGGCTAGTTGACAGGAGTTGTTAATTACTTAATTTAGTAAGTATACGTCAATTCCGATTCTCCGAAAATGTCACCAATTTATTATTCTTTATACCGAAGACTTTGTATGTAATAAGTTGAAGAGATCGGAAATGTAATTTAGTTTTGTGCTTTACAAAAAGGTTGTATATATAACTCCTTATTTATAAGGAATATTGGCATCTAATATCACGAAACTTTCAAAAAGTTGGGTTTTTCCCACGAATTTTAAAATTGGCAAATAATATCACGAACTTTATCACGTGTTTGTTTTTTCCCACGAATGAAAAAATTCATGTTATTTTAATAGATTGAAGAACAATTTTTGAGGGTGTGCTTCAAGAAAAACTATCTTCAAATATTGAAAAACTTGAAACTTTCGAAATTGTTGTCGAGAAATTACGAAAAAAAATCGGTATCATAGTATTATTTGTGAGAATTTTTTCATTCGTGGGAAAAAACAAACATGTGGTAAAGTTCGTGATATTATTTGTCAATTTTAAAGTTCGTTGGAAAAATCCAACTTTTTGAAAGTTTCATGATATTAGATGTCAATATGCCTATTTATAATGATGAATTATTTATTGATTAGGAGTACTATATAACCTTCACAAAGAAATTGAAAATGAAAACAAAACTTTTTTAGACAGGTGTAGTAAAGATCTTTAGAATGGCTACTTAAAGAGAAGACAAAACAAAGATTATAACGTTGTTTGGCGAATTATAACTCGTGTGTCCATTTGGATGATAACCATGAAAATGCCGTTGAAAATTAATTTACCCAAAAATCTCTATTTTATTTCTCATGTGTAAGATTAAAGATAAATGTGGCTATATATGCACGTGTGCTGTTTTAGTTAGAGTAGTTAATAAGCTAAATGTTCCAAGTTCTGAGTTAATCATGAATTCATGATTCATGAATCGGTGACGTATCCTTTAAATTTTTGTTTTAATCATGATTCATGAATTGTGTTTTGATCATTTCGTGAAAATCACCCTATTAGATTTCCAATTCTAAAATCTTCAAGAATTGATGAATTAAAGCATCCGCAGCGGTGCCCCGTCCGTCCGTGCCAACGACGGGAACCGCTCGTCCACCAATGCATGCCGCCAACGCACGGAGCTGCTCTTAAATAAGAGCACGTCCGTTCCGCTGAGCAGCACGACGTGGCAGCTCCCAATTGGCCAATGGCATAGCCGTTGGCAAATTTGATTTTTTATTTTTATTTTTTTAAAAATTCAAAAATAATTTAAAAAAACGTTTTTAAATAAAAAATATATTTTTCCACTTCCCAATAAATTATAACCGTTTCATACACATTTTTAATTTATTTTTTAATTTTTTTTTCCCAAAATTCACATTTTCATCTATAAATACCCTCACTTCAACACAAAAAATTCCCATAACACTACACAATTCTCATCTTCTATCATCTAAATTCTATCATCTATTTTCTCATCAATTCTCATCTATTCTCTCATCTTTTTTCTAATATTCTCTCATCTAAATTCACACTACGCTAGTTTTTTTTATTTTCTAGGATTTTAATTATGTATTTTTATTTTTTAGGATTTTAATTATGTAGAAATGTTTTTAGTAATTGAAGTATTTAAATTGAATAATAGAATGATGGAATCCTTGAGCTTGTTCTTGCTGAAGAGCACGGATGTGGGTGTTGTGCTCTTGCCTAAGGACAAGCAGTAAAAGTGGGTCCGGGCCTACTTCCATACTCTTAGCTAAGAGCAAGGATGGAGATGCTCTTATATCACGTATATATAATTCTTTTGGTCACTTTGTTCAGTTCACACGTCTTGAAATAAAATATATAGAAAAGAGTAGTCCCAAATTCAAAGTTTAACTAATCAGAAAGGAAAATAACAAAATAAATCCCCAAAAGAGTCAAAGAGAAGGTAATGAGGTGGAAAGTTTGAGCAAATGTGGAAAATCAACTCCAAGTCTTGGTGGAGAAACTAATGCAGAAACAAATCTTATTTATTGTCCAAGATTTCAATTCTTACCTATTTCTATGAATAGTGCGGGCCTCTCTCCAATTCTAAGGCCTCCTCCAATTAATCAGTGGAAAGTGAACAATCATAATTCTCCAATTGGGCCAAGCATTGCCCAGTTCTGCCAAAGTGAACACGTCCTAAATCGTGTGTATCATATCTGTGTTCTTATTGATGATTTCTTTATCGAGCTTTGACCTTGTAATAATGACCGCATGCTTGTAATTTTCGGGCGAATGAAAATAGTGTGGAATCTAAGGTGGACTAATATATAAATATTGATCATATATTCCACTATCTTTTTTTCACTATTTTTTTTTTTGTATTTTATAAAATCCGTGCTGAACTTAAATGACACTTCTAATAACTGACGGAGGGAGTAGTACATGATTAACAAATGTAGTCAGGTTTTTTCATTTCGAAATTTTCAGGGAAAAATAATTAAGTTACAAACACATTATTCAAATTTAAATAGTATGGATAAATTAATTTATGCTCTGATCTGTTTTGTATTCGTTTCTTTCTCTCCTTTTTCGCTACTATCTGTCTATCTTGTGTGTGCTGCAGGCGTACGAGACGCCGAACAATTCACATTCGGTAAATCCTCAAAATGCACTTGTTCGAGCAACACTGTTAAAATTCTAATATCTTGTCCCACATCGGCTTGGTGATGATCCTAGCTTCTCTATATAAGTGTGGATAACCCTCCCCCTTATGAGGCCTTTTAAGGGGTGAGTGACCCATTTCTAATATGGTATCAGAGCAGGGCTCAAGTCGATGATGGTTTATCTCTTTATCTCTTCTCTTGCCTACCCACATGATGGAAGTCCGATGCGTCATTCCGGCCCACACGTGAGGGGGCGTGTTAAAATTCTAATATCTTGTCCCACATCGGCTTGGTGATGATCCTAGCTTCTCTATATAAGTGTGGATAACCCTCCCCCTTATGAGGCCTTTTAAGGGGTGAGTGACTCATTTCTAATATGGTATCGAGCAGGGCCCAAGCCGATGATGGATTTATTCTCTTTATCTCTTTCTCTTGCCTACCCACGTGATGGAAGTCCGATGTGTCATTCCGGCCCACACGTGAGGGGGCGTGTTAAATTCTTCAAATCATTGTCCCACATCGGCTTGGTGATGATCCTAGCTTCTCTATATAAGTGTGGATAACCCTCCCCCTTATGAGGCCTTTTAAGGGGTGACTGGCTCAATTCTAATATGGTATCAGAGCAGGACCCAAGTCGATGATGGTTTATCTCTTTATCTCTTCTCTTGCCTACCCACGTGATGGAAGTCCGATGTGTCATTCCGGCCCACACGTGAGGGGGCGTGTTAAAATTCTAATATCTTATCCCACATCGGCTTGGTGATGATCCTAGCTTCTCTATATAAGTGTGGATAATCCTCCCCCTTATAAAGCCTTTTAAGGGGTGAGTGGTCCATTTCTAATAAACACCAAACTCAAATGCGGTAAGTATGCATAGTTCATTTTAATTATAAATTTTGGTATTTTATTTTTATTTAAATGATGTATACATGAATATATAACATGAAATTGTATGATGATTAATGCGTAGCTATTTTTTTATGCATCTCAGCCAATGGAATGATGCACTTCGAGGATTTGAAAAAGGAATGAGCATTGGGAGCATTGCAACCAGCCTCTGCAGTATTCTGTGACAATCTAATTGAGAGGGTGGAAAATTGTGCATTATTCTTTAAAAGAAAACTTGTGGAACACTACAAAAATATTATCGGATTATCTGAATGTGTAATGAAACTTAGTACTACTTTGGATGTGTACTAAATGTATCAATAAAATTAAGGTTTGAATCTATTTCCAAATTACAGTAGTTTTTTAATAATCTATCAGTTCAACTATAAGTTCAACTAATTTCTTTTTGGTTATGTAATTTAAAAAAAAAAAATTATTATTGAATTAAGTAAAAAGAGAATACTGTGTAGAGAAAAAAAATAGAAACCAATTTTGTAGAAAAACCAAAAAAGACGAGTTATGATGTATGCAGAACTAATTCATAGTGTCAAACCCTCGAACTAAAATATAGTAGTTCATTATTAGGTATGAAATACTTCATTTTAAGATTATTTTATTTTAGTCTTTCTTCAATGAAGTACGTACAAAATAAAATAGAACAATCTAAAAATAAAGTAAAATATTTGCTTGATTTATTTAATTTTATTCACTACATTAAAAAAATGAATTACTGAAATTTCGTCTTAGTTCGGTGTTTAAAATTAGTTGGACGTTAGATACATTCCTATGCTTATATAGAAAAACTACTCCTCTTTTTTGGATGTTAGTAGGAATTTGCTAACTTAAAGCCAGACAACAAAAGGGCCACTTTGTTTTTTCTAATTAGCTCGATCGACCAAATTACACTAAAGCACGTAGTGAGAGGATTTCAACGATTAATTATAATTGACTCGACTTATATATTTTCGATTAATTATAATGGACTCGACTTATATATATAGGAGTATATTTTTTCTTAATTATAATATTTTGTTAAATATTTGCTTAATTATAATTGACTCGACTTATATATTTTCGATTAATTTATGTATAGTTGATAGGAACTGTTAATTTTGTTAAATAAACGTCAATTCCGGTGATGTCACCAATTAATTATTCATTATATCGAAGACTTTGTATGTAATTAGTTGAAGAAATTGAAAATGCAATTTTAGTTTTGTGCTTTACAAAAGGTTGTATGCCTATCTCCTTATAAATTATAATTAATGATGAATTATTTCTTATGTAACCTTCCCAAATAACTTGAAAATAAAAACAATTAAAAAAAACTTAGGGAAATATTGGGAGCGGGGTGATCAAGATTACCTGCCGTTAAAAATGATTTTACTTTAAAATCTCTATTTTCTCTCGTGTCATGACGGAAAAAGTAAAACTAAAGATAAATGGGGATGAGATTCAATGTCACGATCTTCGTGACTCATTCAACGTGTCGCATTCCTAACTTAATTATATTAATAATATTTATTGTAAAAATAAAATTAATAATAATATGACACATCATAATTAATATTCATTTGAAAAAATAAAATTTAAAAAATTATAGTATATCCTACTTTAAGATCTATATATCAACTTTAATAATCTATCTTATATAGTATACCAAAAGCGACAATAAACCCTTAGAAATAATTATATCCTATAATTGTGTGAAATAAAATCTTTATGATAAGAATAAATTTAACTAAAACTATAAAGTTGATTGAACAGTAACTCCCAATTTGCGGGGGCTAAGACATCCACACCTCGAAATCACGACCAAATATCAAACTTTTCATTTAAATTCGAAATTTATTACTTGGTCTAACGTATGTAGCCAAATTAAACATTCATGTATATATATAGGAGTAAATATTGCTCGCATGAGCAACATATTCAGTTCAGGAGGGGTAGAGTTGCAAGAATATATAGGAGTATATACCAACTTTGTAAAAAACGTATTCTCTTTGTTTTTCTATATTTAGTCATTTCATTTTTGACAAAAATAAACATATTTTCTCTCTTTTTTTACTTTATTATTTCTTCATCTCTATATACTTTATTCCATTTTCTACTTTGTTTACTCTTCCTTTAATCCACTTAATACATTTTTCTTAAATAGTGCTCAAAAGAATTGCATCTACTACATACGGACATAGGGATGGAGGTACGATGCATTGCAAACTTTTCTTAAATTGTTAACTTGCTAACTCATCAATGCAGTATATTAAAAATGCCAACACGATTGACATTAATATGTCAACACAAATTAAAATTATATACTTAAGTCCATGGGCGGACCCAAGTGTATTTGGCGGAGGGGCTTTAAGCCCTCAATAAACTTTTTTTTAAAACTTTTTTTATTAATTATTTTTAAAATTTATTCAATTTTAGTGTAGATTATAATGTAAAAGCCCCTACAAATTATCTAAATTACTAAAAAAATGTACTTTAAAATAAAATTTAGAATTAATCCCAGTCCCTATATATAAATAATTCTGCGTCTACCCCTGCTTATGTCTTAGTGTTGAGATTTAAATATTGACATCAACCCAACCCAGAGATATAACATATAAGTATGTCAACTGAATTTGTGTTGACAATTTTAATACAATGCGTTGATGAGTTAGCAATTGATCACACCTCCCACTGGAATGACTATATTTTTGTCTAATAACAAGGACATAATTGTTACTCCCTCTGTCTGCGAATAGGAGTCCCGTTTTTCTATTTTGGTCCGTCCGCAAATAAGAGTCTCGGTTTATAATTACCATAAATGGTAAAAAGGTCTCACATTCCACCAACGCATTCCACTCACATATCATTTAAAACTAATATATACAAGTGAGACTCATATTCCACTAACTTTCTTCCATACACTTTTCTTAACATTTGTTAAAATCCGTGCCGAAAATGAACGAGACTCCTATTAACGGACGGATGGGGTATTTTCTATTTTGGTCTTTGTTTAACATTAAACTCAGTATGTTCATCGATTCATAAAATTGGCCAATACAAATAAGCGCTTGACGAAGTCGCGACAGCTACCACGCATTGCAATAATGTCTAGGCGTTGAATCAAATTATCAAATTAACCAACTCAAATTATCTCCCCAATTTTTTTCTAGCAAGTGGCCAAATTTTGTACCAAGTCGAATCTAAAATGGCGATATACATTATACTTACATAAATGTTCTTCATCACACATCCATTAATTCAGAGTTAGAGAATGGAAGGAATGAGAGAGATAGCGAGATCCTACTACGACAGAGCAAGCGATGCCGAGAAAAAATCGATCAAACAATCCTTTAATAAATTGGATGTCGACGGCGACGGGAAGATAAGTCTGAGGGAGTTCAAGAAAGCGACGAGCTCGTGGCTGTGCGCGGAGGCCGTGTTCAAGAAGCTAGACGAGAACGGGGACGGGAGCCTCGATTTCGACGAGTTTCTGTGCCTTCACTACATGGAGAAGAAGGTGGACATCGCCAGATGCGGCGGCTGCTGGGAGCTTCTGGTGGGGCCCTACTTCTCCTGCTTGCTTTGCTTGGGAAGAGGCGCCGATACGTACGACCTCTGCTGCGCTTGCTACCGCCGCGGCGCCGAGTTGCCGCATGAGCACTCGGTGCAGAACATGATGGATCATCACTCTCTCATCATGGTCTTCCGGAATCGCACCGCTGCTGCTGAAAAAGCTCAGAACAAGGTAATCTTGATCTCGTTATTAAATGATATTTTTTCAATCGTTCTGTTGGCAATTGAAACTAAAAGTTATAATATAAAAAAAAAGAATTAAAATCAGTATATAAGTCTCATTAGCCCGATCATCAATTAATTTTAGGATAGAATTCATGGATTTTTGTAACATTCGCATCTAATCTTGAATTTCGATTAATTTATTTTATAGTAGTACTCAACACTTTGTGATATTCTTTTTTTATAATAGCCATAAACATTAACAATGTTAATTTCCAATCGTTTTATAACAAGATTCGTTCTACTGTTAGTTTAAATTTTGTCAATCATGACAATACAAAAATTTTGAGGTATTATTTGATGATTTTGGTTGATCATTTGATGACAAAAATATGGAAGAGTTGCGAAATAGTCATTCTTCAATATCACTCGACCAAAATTATAATATATTATACGTCAAAATCTACCTGGGGAAACTTATACATTAGTCATACATATCTTGTTATAAACTACTCCCTCCGTCCCATAAATATTGTCCTATTTTGACCGGGCACGAGTTTTAAGAAATGTAATGAAAAATGAGTTGAAAAAGTTAATGGAATGTGCGTCCTACTTTTATATATGATTTTATAATAAATTGTAAGAAATAATGAGTTAATAGAATATGAGGTCCACTACCAAATATGTCAAAAATGGAAAAATGGGACAATCTTTGTGGACGGAGGGAGTAATTACTATAATACAAAATTATCCTTATAGTACATTACTCCATTTTTTGCATAGTTAAACAATTAAACTAATAACCCTAGGATCACACATCCTAGCTAGGTACCAATGCACCTTAATTAGTTGTTGATTTTCTAATTCATCTTTCTTAATTAATTAATGTCGCCAATTGAAACATGAATCCAAACAGAAAGAAATGGAGGAACTGCGCGAAATCGCAAAAGCCCATTACCGAGCGGGCTCTCCTCAAGTCCAAACACTAGCCTACGACTTCTACCGGTCCATGGACTCGGACGGGGACGGCCGAGTCGACCTGTCCGAGTTCCTGGCCTTCATGAGGCACGAAGGCTACCCCTACATGCAAAACGCTAGTTTCTTCGACGAGCTCGACGTCGACGGCAACGGCACCCTCGACTTCTCCGAGGTCATGACGTTGTACTACATCATCAAGAGCGGCCGCCCCTTCTGCGACGGCTGCTCCAAATTCATCCCCGGAGTATTCTTCTCCTGCGTCGAGTGCTTTAAGAATCCCAAAAGCTCGTTCGATCTGTGTCGGGATTGCTACCGGGCGGGGAAGTGCGACCATAATCACGGCGGCCGGGCTCAGTTTTTGGACAATCATACGTTGTTGCAGGCTATGAGAGATCCGGCGCTTGCACGGGCGTCAGGAGTAGCATTTCATGAGGTAATGTTGATTTTAATTATACGGTGAAAAGTGTTTTCTTATCGTCACAAAATTTTATGCAATTTTATTATACGTACTAAAAATATAAAAAATGTGTTATTTTAAGCGTGACTCATGAGTCACACTTAAAATATACTATTCCCTCCATTCTTGAAAATTTGTCACCTATTTTCTTTTCCGTCCGTCCCTAAAAATTTGTCACATTTCACTTTTACCATTTTTGGTAGTAGACCCTACATTCTACTAACTCATTATCACTCATATTTTATTTTAAAACTAATATATTAAAATAGGACCCACATGTCACTAACTTTTTCAACCCACTTTCTATTACATTTCTTAAAATCTGTGCCGGTCAAATGGTGCCAAATCTTAAGGGACACATTTATTAAAATCTGTGCCGGTCAAATGGTGCCAAATCTTAAGGGACGGAGAGAGTAGTATTCATGAAAAGTTACACTTAAAATAACACATTTTTTAAATATTTTCTCTATACTCACTACATATAATAATATTGCATAGAATTTTGTACCAATGACTTTTCATGTTCGTACCGATGGATTTTTACCGTATTATATTCGGGTTTTACATAATGTGTTATGTTATTATCGCATTGACATAATAACAATTCGACACGCAATTTGATTAGAAAAATTACACAACATGCATGTAATATTCAATTCGAATTAGTAATAAATTAACCTCAGCTCCCTCTCTAATTTTATTTTCTTTTGTCTCTTTCTCATAAATAATGAGCTTATATAGTTGGTAAGTTATCTTGTTGGTGGGTGCAGGCATGGAATAGACCAACAAATGCCATAGTTCCATTGCAACATGATGGAATCTACATGAATAATTCGTACCCGACTCCGTACAATTCATACATACATCCCCAAAATGCAATTGTTCCAGCATCATCAAATATAAATTGGGTAAGTACATGACTTAGTTCGTTTTAATTTTATTTTTTTGGATCGACAAATTATAGATATGGAAAAAGGTTCATGTAAGTGTTACATGTATAGATGAAATGGAACCTTATAACCTTTCAATTGATGCCTCTCAGAACAAATGGAAGCTTGCGCTTAATGCTTTTGAAGTAGCACTCAGCATTGGGAACGTTGCCGGCACTCTCTGCACTATTTTGTGACCATGCGAGAGGCAAATAAATACAAAATGAGAACTTCTCGCCATCTTCTTTGGCTACGAGCTACTTTACTTTGTCGAGCAAATGTGCATTTCCTGGTTCGATATTGTACAATTGGAAGAATTTTGATTGGACTATTTTTATTTAATAGTACTACTAATATTCATATAACCTTCCAATTTGCATACTTGTTGCTCTTGCGCAGTGGCGGATCCAGGAATTTATATTCGGGGATGCGAGTTATATGATAAATCATTATATAATATACCAAAAATAAAAACACTTTGATAAGTCAATCACTTTGATAAACACATCAACACGAAAATGATGAAGATATGAAACTTGTTGAACAAAACGTTTTGATCTTCCATGAGGGCTATAGTGAGCTTTCATATCTGGAACAACAATGCCATGCTTATTGCAAATTGAGATTACCTTGTTCAAGTGAATCTCCTATCCATCGTCCCTCATTTTGGTAGTTGGTCTTTGGTTAAAGTGAAAAGCCTCATAGCATTAATGATGTCTTGATCTCTTCTTTGCAAAGCAAGACACAAAATGTTAGTGTACCCAAATATAGTAGTCATAAGTTGTGCCATAAACACGAAATCAAATGACTCTAGCAAGTACAAAATGCCTTGAGCTTTTCCCTTATCATCATAAGGGAAATCTTTCTTTCCAATCATCGTAAGAACTTCAAAAATTGTAGAAAATAAGTCCATGATATTCAAAAAGTCTTGTAGTGAGAACTCCAACGAGTGTCTCCAGGCCTCTTCAAACTAAGTTCTTGATTCAACCCTGATCCTGATTCAAGTTCACCAATATCCAAGGCTTGAGCAACTTTTTGTGCTTGAACTTCGCGAAGCAATTCATTTCTCTTACAAGAAACTTCAACTATCATGAGTTTTTATCCTTTTCGACATAAATTGTCAAAGATCGGATTGTTTTCTCATCACTTTTTATTTTATTTCTTGCACACGTGTCATTACAAAATTTGCCAAAATCATTATTGACTTCACAACAATTATAACTAGACATCAAAAACAACTTATCATATAAGTTAATAGATCAAATATTTTTAAAATTGAAACATAATAATTTAAAATCTAAAACAAGAGGAAAATAATACTACTCCCTCTGTTCCATAGTAGTAGAGTCATTTTGCCATTTTGGTACGTTCCATAGTAGTAGAGTCATTTCTTTTTTTTGGTAAAAGTCAACACATTTCTTCTCACCTACTTTACTCTCTCTTACTTTATTCTCTCTACATCTCTCTACCTTTTTCATTTCCTACTTTATTCTTCATTTATTTAACTCACCTAACACAACTTTTTTTTAATCTCCGTATAAAAAAAATGCATCCACTGCTATGGAACAGAGGAAGTATAATATGAGAATTTCTCATCCACAAATAATCAGGGGCAGTGGGGCACGGCTCTTTACACTTTTCAATTCACCCCAATTCCAAGAAAATAAAATATAGTCACCAAGTGTAAAGCACAATCTACCAAAATCCCTAAATTATTTAATGAACTAAGTCTAACCTTTTACACCTAATCAATTTACTTACCTTTTCCACAAAGAACAAAGTGAGGAAAATTGAAGCGGCTAGTCGGCGACACAAGAAGGCAAAAAACTGGAGGTGGAGAGAAGCAGTCGGCGTCCCGCGGTCCCGGTCCGGTGGAAGAAGGCAAGAAGAAGCAGGGCGGCACGTTTTCAATTGGGGCTGCCGCTGCAGTAGGTTTGTAATTTTTTCCAGTCCGTAAATAAGATTTTAATTAAAATAGAGTTTTTACACTCTTTGATTTATTAAATGTATTTGTTTCTTTTCCAATATTTATGGGAGGAATAGAATAGGGGGACATTTTATATATATTATTAATACAAAATCAGAATTTGTATAGAAATATATAATACTACTAAAAAAAAAAAAAATTTTGGGGTACACTCGTACCCCTTTGCTCCTCCTACTGCTCTTGCGTGTGACAGTCTGACAGACATCACTTGAAATTCCATAGATTTTGGTACTTCAGTGTTTTTTAGATCAAAAACTCTTCCCATTTTTTTTTCAATTGATGTGCTATCCCACAACACACTATTTAGGTATGCATAAGTTTATAGTACTAACAAAAGATTCAAACCTCATTAAGAAAATGACAAAATCCAAGCTAATATTAATCTGAAAAAATTAAAAAACTAATATCATCATCCAAGCTAAACTAATTACTACTGCAAAAAACCAAAACAACCTATTCGAAAAAGAGATAACAAAACAAAATAGTCCAAACCTGACTCTATAGAGTGTGTGTAACACGGTCACGTCTGCATACTCTGCCATAAAGGTGACGCGTGCACCACACACTCGCTATATGCTTAGGAGCAATGCCTACCATATACCAAAATAGTCCATTCAGAGACATGTAATAAAATTGAAATCTATATGAATTACACAAAAAAGAATGTCACGAATAAATTGAAAAATAGGTACCCGCACCAAAAGTGCTGCTCAAAATATGGGGTAGCTAAAATTTTCTTTCTTCTTTTTGCGATAACTTAGAGCATCTCCAACCATTTATATTAAATTCAAACTCATTTTAGTGTAAATGTCACATCAAATATGATTTTACACTAAACTCAAACTTGAAAGAATATTCTCTATATTATGCTTTTTTTACTCACAAAATTTGAAAAACTTCTAGGTTTGGATTTAGTGTAAACCTAAAGATAAGTAGTTTTTTCCTAAAAATAAAAAAATGAGATTGGTTTTGGAATACCATTGGAGCTAATTACCTATTCTGTTTTAGGTTTTAGTGTGCCTTTGGATATGATATTAGTAATAACCAATTGATATAAAATTTAAAACCGCCATTGTGGGGTTTTAATACTGAGGAAATTAAAAAGTTTTGTTTAATTTTAACTATTAGTGGAACATGTAAAGTTTTGGAAGAGGCTCCTATTATTCTAATTTTTGGATTATAAATATCCACTAACTACTTTTTTTCCATTAATATGAAGTCATTTTGCATGGTGTTTTTTCACTTTTGTCTATTGTTAAAGTTTGTTTTGCATCCAAAATTCACTCTCCTCATTTATGCACTCTATATTTTTCGTGATTGTGATAATATATTTGTTGTTGTTGAGGATTTTGATCTTATGTTTTTTGATATATATTTATACGGGACAGTGATAAAATGTAAACTTATATATTGTACAAACTCAAAACTTCTCAACACAGCTTCAACATAGTTTCGATACAATATCAACACAGTGTAAAATTTTAAGATTTTAATGTCAACACAGTATCAACACAATATCAGCCCAATATCAATTATTGACTACCGTTGAAATTCTGTTGACATTTTTCTCTTGATGCTTTTTTGTGATCTATTGACATTTTTCAATGGTTCAGATCATAGTTTTGAGTTTGTATAATATTTAGAGTTTTTATTTGATTACATCCCTATTTATACATTAATAAATGCCTCTTCTTTTTCGTTGTGAATTACTTATGATTATTACTTGAATGAAACATTTGATGGATGAAGGCAGCGACAGTATGTCAAATTATCTGTTTGCTTACATTTTTTACTATGCAAACTTTATATTATAGAGTATCTCCTTTTATTTTAGGCGAATGAATCTAAATCGGTTTCTTTTAAAACTAATGAAGGTATTTCATACGTATGGTGAAAGACTGAAAGTGACAAAGAGATAACCTCCCCTACTCATCTTTTCAAATGAGTGTTTCGAAGCTCTTCTTGGAAAGATATAGTGTTAATCATTAGTACCATTTTTTTATATTATAAACAATATTATATAAAATAATTTTTTTTTCATTTTTTTTCATTTTAGGTGAGTAAATGTAGATCAATTTCTATAAAATACTTATTTTTTTGTGCTTGGTATAATTCTGACTCTTTTAGTAATATTAACATTTATTTTGCACCACTTTATACACCTTATGATAATCATCCCTTTTGAATGGGAGTAGTCCGTGTTTATAAAATTTATGAATGTATTTATTATAATTTTTTTTTATCATGCATGGTAATTGTAGTAATTAGTGTTTTTAAGTTATTTTAATTGATTAAATTTGTACTTTTGTAGCATTTTATGGTTTTTCGTTCTTTTTATGTATTGAAATTTTATTTTAATTTATAACTTTATTTAGGATTAAATCAAATATAAAAAGTTAAATGTTAGTAGTACTGTAGTAGTATTTAATACGAAATTTTATTTAATTTAAATATTCCCTCTAAATTAAATTTTAGTAGTGATATTAATTTAATTTGTAATTTGTAAATATTAAGTTTTATACAATTTTTAATTGTAATTTATAAACTTTGTAGAGTTTAATCTTTTATCATTTTATTTATTCAAATAACCTTTTAATATAAAAATAATTAATGAGCCGTGCAACGCGCATGAGGCTGATACTAGTTCTAGTAATAGTTGAATTAAAGACATAAAACACGAGCTATATATCAATTTCGAGATGACTAAAAATATCTATATAAATACTATTTACAGCGATTACCGTTTTAGCTAGCGATGCTTTCATGTCACAAATAAAAATAATAATGAGATTAAAGTTTATTTGGAAACTATTGTTGGATGCTAGAAATTTGCTAACAAAACGCCAGACAACAAAAGGACCACTTTGTTTTATTTCTAATTAGCTCGATCGACCAAACTACACTAGAGCACGTAGCAATAATTGTAAATTAGGTTTACCGTACTTAGAGTCTCTCTGGCCTATATAATGGTATAATCTCTGTATTCATAATCATCGAATAAGAAAGAACAGTTTTTCCCCATCGACTTCTAACATGACCTCAGAGCAGGAAGATCTTAGCTCAGAAAAATTTCATCACAGCCAATAATACCAATTTCTTGACCCTTTTTCCAGCCAAAAACCAACCCAGATTTCAACCTACACCCAGAATATGAAAGATACAGATACAGAAGATACGAAAAATATGGAGCAGATGGCGAGTCTAAGAAACAGCAAAAGCATCACGGTACCATTCAAGTTGAATGGAAAAAACTACCCTTTGTGGGCAAGATTGATCAAGGTGAAGATCGGAGGCAGGGGCGCCTACTCGTACATAAAAAACGATCCCCCAAAACCGGGGAGCAAGGGATATG
>NC_062965.1:3599932-3624932 GCF_023119035.1 Salvia hispanica
ACGAATGGGGGTAGAATGAAGAGCCAACACCATCAGTGGAGGCAGCGTATGGATGGGTGAAGACAGAGGCGGCTCGACGTCAAATCATGCCACCGGCGTCGTCCTCACCCACCGATGAAGCCAATGGCAGTGCCGACTCATCATTTGGTGGAGAAATCGGACAAGGCCTTGCCACTCAGACCCAACGGGCTCTAAATTAGAACGGCCCACCACCACTGCGCCCCGCGGCCACCAGCCAACTGGGAAACAAGCCCGACACGACAAAATTGTGGTGCTCCCATTGTGGGAAACAGAAACACACTTGGGAGACCTACTTCAAACGGGTCGGATATCCCGATTGGTGGGAAGAACGGCAGAAGGCGAGAGCTTCTCAAGCCCAGCCGAAAATGGAGGTCGGCGTAAACGGAGAAGGAGTTCTGCGGCGAATCGAAGCCGGAAAAAATGGGGGATCGACCGGAGTTGGAACGGGGGCACGTCAGGAGCCTCCATCGGCCGGCGGCAACGTGAGGGGCGTCGAAAATTTGGCAGAATTGACGGAGATAAGAGGCGGCGCGTCTAAAGGAGGTAAAGGGTTTGGATTTAATCCAAACCATAATTTAAATTGCAATGATTTTTATTCCCCCCCCCCCAGAAGAATGTGAAATATAAAAAATGACCCCATCTCCTTATATCTGACCCCCCAGACTTACCGAAAATTCGAAAAAGACCCCTATCTCTCTAAAAATCCGAAAATTACCCAAGTTTAGAGTCAGAAAATAAATTTGCACCGCTAAAAATTTTTTCCGCTGCATTTCATGTTTATGATGTTACTGATAAAAATTCAAAGGGCTGGATATTTGATTGTGGGGCAACTTACCATGACTCCGGATAAAAATGATTTTCTTGATTTTAGTGAAGTTACTAGATCTTATATTCGAACTGCAAATGGGGAATTGATTACTGTTGTGGGTCTGGCACTATTGAGATTTCACCTACATTCCGGCTTAAGAACTGTATATATGGGCCTACATTGTCTCAAAGATTGATGTCCATAAGCCATGTGACGAAGGAGTTAAATTGCACACTTCTAATGCATCCCGACTTTTGTATTCTGCAGGATATTCAGACGAGGAGGATTCTTGGGCGTGGCACTGAGAAGCAAGGGCTCTACTACGTGGATGAGATAGCCCAACATGGAAGTGCAATGCTGGCTCACGGATCCACGAAACAGGAAACTTGGCTCTGACACCGAAGACTAGGACACCCCTCTTCTGGTTACTTTAAATTACTTTATCCGAACCTTTCTATTTCCTTTGACTTTTCTTGTGAGACTTGTGTTTTGGCCAAGAGCCATATACAGACTTATAAACCCACGAATACTTGTATGCAATCTATATTTTCTTTAGTACACTTTGATGTTTGGGGCCCTACGCCCTTTATTGGTGGAAATGACTTTCGATATTTTGTGATATTTGTTGATGATTGTACTAGGATGACATGGATTTATTTTTTGAAACACAAGTCGGAAGTCTTTGATAGATTTGCATCCTTTTTTAAACTAATCCATACACAATTTCATACCACTATCCAAACCCTTAGGTCCGATAATGGGAGGGAATTCGTTAACAGTGCTATGACCCAGTTTTGTAAAAATAATGGAGTGATTTATCAAACTTCTTGTACCTATACACCTGAACAAAATGGGGTAGCTGAAAGAAAGAATAGAGTTATTTTAGAAATGACCCGAGCCCTTATGATTGAAACCAAAGTTCCCAAACATTTTTGGCTCGAAGCTGTTACTACATCCATCTTTCTCATCAATCGCCTCCCAACCAAAATCCTAAACATGAAAACTCCCCTCGATATTTTAACCAAACAAGCCAAAATTCCCGAATACCTTAACCTTCCTCCGAAAGTCTTTGGTTGTACTGTTTACACTCATATACCTAAACATGAAAGAACAAAACTCTCACCGTGTGCAACCAAATGTGTTTTTGTGGGGTATGGGGTAAACCAAAAAGGGTACAGATGCTTTGATCCCAACACCAAAAAAATCACCACCACTATGAACTGTAATTTTTAGGAAACCGAATTTTTCTACCACACCCACCTTAGTAGTCAGGGGGAGAGTGATCCAGGTTGTTCTACGGACTATCTAAGTTGGGTTGTGCCAGTTCCAAGCTCCTCGATTGAGGAACCAACAGATCCAGTTGTCACTTCTGCCGAGAAGGTCTCACCACAAGAGCCATCTCACCCAAGTCCTTGTAATCCTTCTCCAATGATATCCGAGGTAATCTCTGAACCAAGTACAGTTGAAATTCCAGTTACCACTGACACTGTTGAAACAGAACCTCTTGTGGAAGACAACACAATAGATGGAGATACAGGGAGATATGCACTTCCTTTTCGGAGTACAGAGGGGAATTCCGCCAAAGAGATACTCCCCAGAGAAGATTGGGAAGAAGAGTCGATATGGGGTGGCGAACTTTGTTCAAGGAAACCTGACAAAAATGGCTCGAGCTTTTGAAGCTGCGCTGTATGAAGAAGAGGAGATCCCACAGTCAGCCGAAGAAGTAATGAAGCATAAGAAATGGAGGGAAGCAATGTTTGTTGAGATGAAGGCATTGATGAAAAACAACACGTGGGTACGAGGAAAGTTACCCGAAGGGGTGAAGACAGTTGGCTGCAAATGGGTGTTCACAATAAAAAGGAGACCGGATGGTACGATAGAGAGATACAAGGCTCGTCTCGTGGCGAAAGGGTACACCCAGACTTATGGTGTGGATTATGACGAGACTTTCTCACCAGTGGCGAAAATTAACACTGTCAGAGTGTTGTTCTCAGTTGCCGCCAATAAGGAGTGGCCCCTTCATCAGTTTGATGTGACCAATGCATTCCTACATGGAGAGTTGCCAAAGCCAGTGTACATGGAACCTCCACCGGGATTCTCTGGAGATTTCTTAGATGGGGAAGTATGCCAACTCAAGAAGACGTTGTATGGGTTAAAACAATCCCCAAGGGCATGGTTTGGAAGGTTCACGGAAGTGATGAAGAAGTACGAGTACAAGCAGAGTAACTCAGATCACACTTTATTCATCAAGAAAAAAAGGCGGCAAGATCACGTGTTTAATTATATACTTGGATGACATGATCATTACCGGAGATGATGAGACGGAGATAGCCGAACTAAGGAAGAATCTGTTTCATGAATTTGAGATGAAGGATCTCGACCTTCTCAAATATTTCTTGGGAATTGAAGTGCTAAGGTCAAAAAAGGGGATTTTCATAAATAAGAAGAAGTATGTTCTTGATCTATTGGCAGAAGTTGGGATGATCGACTGCAAACCCGTGGACACCCGGATGGTGCAAAATCACGGACTACAGATAAAGGAAGGGGCAAGATAGACCGACAGGGGGAGATACCAGAGATTGGTCGGAAAGCTTATTTATCTATCTCACACAAGACCAGATATTGCATACGCAGTAGGAGTAGTGAGCCAATTCATGCATGCACCTCAAGAAGAACATTGGGAAACAGTCTTGAGAATTGTCCGCTACTTGAAGGGGACGGCGGAACACGGACTTATGTTTGAAAAACATGGACACATGGAAATACATGGCTTCACCGATGCTGACTGGGCGGGGAACCCCAATGACAGAAAATCAACTGCCGGGTATTTCACCTTTGTAGGAGGGAACCTTGTGACGTGGAGAAGCAAGAAGCAGAAAGTAGTGACGCTTTCCAGCGCAGAAGCAGAGTTCAGAGGAATCAAAAGTGGACTGACAGAGATACTGTGGTTGTGAAAACTGATGACGGAATTGGATCTCCGATCGGCCCTTCCTTGTAGACTCTTTTGTGACAACAAGGCGGCTATTAGTATCTCCGAAAACCTGGTGCAACATGATAGAACCAAACATGTAGAGGTGGACATACACTTTATCAAGGAGAATATTGAAGCTAAGGCAGTAGAACTGCTTTATGTCAAATCTGAAGATCAGTTGGCGGATATTTTGACAAGGACAGTGAACTCGAAGTCGTTTCAAGAGGTACTATGCAAGCTAAGTATCGGGAATCCCACTACCTATCTTAAGGGAGAGTGTCAGAATAATATTGCATAAGATCAGGAGGACTATATGCAATTTATATAAAATATATTGTATCATATATAGCATAGCAATAATTGTAAATTAGTTTACCATACTTAGAGTCTCTCTAGCCTATATAATGGTGTAATCTTTGTATTCATAATCATCGAATAAGAAAGAACAGTTTTTCCCCATCGACTTCTAACAATTAGTTATAATTCACTCGACTAAATATTTTTTTTTAATGTAACAATTAGTTATAATTCACTCGACTAAATATTTTTTTTTTAATGTTTTAAAAGTGTAGTCGACAGGAATTGTTAATTTTGTTAAGTATACATCTATTACGAAGATGTCATCAATTGCTTATTCTTTATACCAAAGACTTTAATTGTGTGTAATTAGTTGAAGACTATAAGAGATCGAAAATGCAATTTTAGTTTCGTGCTTTACAAAAAGGTTGTATATATAACTTCTAATTTATTTCTTATGCAACCTTTCCAACTAAATTGGAAAAAAAAAAAAAAAAAGAAAAAAAAAGACCACCTTGGGTGAATAGAAGCGGTGTGATTAAGATAGCGTGCCGTTAAAAATTAATTTACCTATATTCTCCATATTTTCTCATGTCATGACGGAAAAAGTAAAATCAAAGATAAGTGGGGATGACATTCAATGTGACAATGTCATGTTCTTTGTGAGTTGGGACTTATTCAACGTAGCTCTATTCTAACTTAATTAGTGTATATTATTAGTACTAATATTTCTTATAAAAATAAAATTAATTATAAATAACATATTATAATTAAGTAATACAGTATTTATTAGAAAACAAAATAAAATTTTAAAAAATTGTAATATATCCTACTTTTAGATCTATCAACTTTAATAGTCAATTTTATATAACAAAACCGACAATAAATTCAATAAAAACGATACGTGAAATCGGAGAAATAAAAAGTGGACCACTAAACTTGATTGAATGACATAACCGACAAATTTAGAGGTGCGGTGACTCCCAATTTTGTGCGGGGCTAAAGACTTCCACCTCAAAATCATCGATCATATATTGAAATTATTTTTAAAATTTTAAATTTTTATCATAAATAATAAGTAGGTCTCACATTCCACTAACTCAATTCACTCACATTTTATATAAAAATCAAACAATTTCTTAAAATTCGTGTCAAGTCAAAAGGGCTCTTTAAATAGTGAATGGATGGTGTGTAATACTAGTAATATTAAGGAGTATAAAAGTAAAACTCACATTGCACTAAATTTTCAATCTAATTTCCTTTATATTCCTTAAAATTGTATACCTGATTAAAGTGCGACACATATTGGGAGACGAAAGCAGTATATTTTTGTCTTACAAGGACAATGGCGTACTAGAGAGTAGGAGGGGCCTGCGAGTAATTTCCCTTTATCTGGACAGCTAGACGTAAAATTGTCATGCCATCTCTAAATTAGGCTAGTAATATATACTCCTTCCGTTTCATAGAAATAAACCATATTTCCTTTTTCATTTGTTCCATAGAAATAGTCCATATCCATTTATGATAATCTTTTTTCTTCTTCTCTTTTACTTTATCATTTATGATCCCACCATCTACTACACAATTTCAACTATTTTTTACCCTTCCCTCTTATTAGATCAATTACACATTAAAACTCGTCTTTACCCTAAAGGATCGATTTCTATGGGACGTAAGGAGTATATTCTATTCCAACTTTCATTTCCAAATTCTAGATCAGCCTCTGCACAAGAAAATCATGTTTTTCAGCCTTTTGGCCTTTGTTTTACATTAAATTCAGTCTGTCATCAATTCATAAAATTGGCCATACAAATTGGACATTGAGCAATAATGTCTACGCGTTGCATCAAATTAACTAACTCAATCAAGTGGCCAAATTTTGTAGTAATTAAGTCGAATCATTAAATGACGATCAATATACATTATACATAAATGTTCTTCAATATTCATCACACATCCATTTGAGAGAGAGAGAGAGAGAGAGAGAGAGATGGAAGGAATGAGAGAAATTGCGAAATCCTACTACGACAGAGCAAGCGATGCCGAGAAAAAATCGATCAAACAATCCTTCGCAAAACTCGACGTCGACGGCGACGGGAGGATAAGCCTGAGGGAGTTCAAGAAGACGGTGGGCACGTGGCTGTGCGCGGAGGCCGTGTTCAAGAAGCTCGACGAGAACGGGGACGGGAGCCTCGATTTCGAGGAGTTTCTGTGCCTTCACTACATGGAGAAGAAGGTGGACATCGCCAGATGCGGCGGCTGCTGGGAGCTGCTGGTGGGGCCCTACTTCTCCTGCTTGCTTTGCTTGGGAAGAGGCGCCGATACGTACGACCTCTGCTGCGCTTGCTACCGCCGAGGCGCCGAGTTGCCGCATGAGCACTCGGTGCAGAACATGATGGATCATCACTCTCTCATTATGGTCTTCCGGAATCGCACCGCTGCTGCTGAAAAAACTCAGAACAAGGTAATCTTGATCTTGTTATATAAGCTGGATGGATATTTTTGCAGTCGTTACTAACTTACTAAACATTTCACATCTAATCTTGGATTTTGATTAATTTATTTTATACTACTCAAAACTTTGTGAAATTCTTTTTAATTATAGCTTGAAATTTGAGAATCTGTGTTTAATTATAGCCATCAATAAATGTCAAGGTTGCAGTTAATTTCCG
This sequence comes from Salvia hispanica, assembly GCF_023119035.1. Lineage (NCBI taxonomy): Eukaryota > Viridiplantae > Streptophyta > Magnoliopsida > Lamiales > Lamiaceae > Salvia > Salvia hispanica. The sequence continues at coordinate 3,606,702 of NC_062965.1, forward strand.
GTCGTTTTATAACAAGATTCGTTCTATTGATGTATGAATTTTGTCGATTATGTCAATACAAAAAATTTGAGGTATTATGTTAAAATTCTTAATATCTTGTCCCACATTGGCTTGGTAACGATCTTAGCTCATCTATTAAAGGATGGATAATCCCCCTCTTATAAGGTCTTTTAAAGGGTGAGTGACTCATTCTAATATGATTGATCATTTGATGACAAAAATAGTCATTCTTCGCTGGTTTTCAATAAAATTTGTCAATATCACTCCCACCAAAATTATAAAGTATTACGTCAAAATCTACCGGGGGAAACCTATACATTAGTCAAACAAATCTTGATACTCCCTCCGTCCGCCATTAGAAGTCCCATTCATGTGCGGCACGGATTTTAAAAAATGTTAAGAAAAATGGGTGGAAAAAAGTTAGTAGAATATGAGTCTCACTTATATATACTATCTCCGTCCCTAAAAATTTGATACAGTTTACTATTTCGATCCGTCCCTGAAAATTTGATACACTTCACTTTTACCATTTTTGGTAGTGGACCCTATATTCCACTAACTCATTCCTACTCACATTTTATTATAAAACTAATACTTTAAAAGTAGGACCCACATCCCACCAATTTTTTCAACTCACTTTCCATTACATTCCTTAAAACCCGTGTCGGGTCAAAGTGTAGCAAATTTTGGGGGACGGAGGTAGTATTAGTTTTAAATGAAATGTGAGTGGAATGAGTTAGTGGAAGGTGAGACCCTATTACCATTTATGGAAAAAGTGAACCAGGACTCTTATTCGCGGACGGACTAAAATGAAAAAAAAACGGGACTCCTATTCGCAGACGGAGGGAGTATAAACTAATTAAAATTTATCCTTAAACATTACTCCATTTTTTGCTATAGTTAAGCAATTAAACTAATAACCCTAGGATCACACATCCTAGCTACCAATGCACCTTAATTAGTTGTTGATTTTCCAATTCATCTTTCTTAATTAATTAATGTTGCCAACCGAACAGAAAGAAATGGAGGAACTGCGCGAAATCGCAAAAGCCCATTACCGAGCGGGCTCTCCTCAAGTCCAAACACTAGCCTACGACTTCTACCGGTCCATGGACTCGGACGGAGACGGCCGAGTCGATCTGTCCGAGTTCCTAGCCTTCATGAGGCACGAAGGCTATGCCTACATGCAAAACTCTAGTTTCTTCGACGAGCTCGACGTCGACGGCAACGGCACCCTCGACTTCTCCGAGGTCATGACGTTGTACTACATCATCAAGAGCGGCCGCCCTTTCTGCGACGGCTGCTCCAAATTCATCCCCGGAGTATTCTTCTCCTGTGTCGAGTGCTTTAAGAATCCTAAACCCTCGTTCGATCTGTGCCCGGATTGCTACCGGGCGGGGAAGTGCAGACATAATCACGGCGGCCGGGCTCAGTTTTTGGACAATCATACGTTGTTGCAGGCTATGAGAGATCCGGTGCTTGCACAGGCGTCGGGAGTAACATTTCATGAGGTAATGTTGATTTTAATGTTGTAAAATGTGCTCTCACTAAGAATTGATTAATCATGTTGCGAGGGTATCCATGAGTAATTTTTGCATGAAAATGGAAGAATTTGAAGTAATTAATGAAAAAAATTAGGACAATGAATTTCGAACACAACACAAAAACATGACATGAACATGTAGTTTAGTGTAAAGGTTTTATGATATCCTTGTCTCCACACGATGCATATACAATTATGTGCAGGGGTGGGTCGATACGATATATCGTATCGAAAATGTTGTATCGTGTATCGTATCGAAAATATCGATATGAAAGAATTTCATATCGTTATCGTATCGAAAGTTTCGATATATCGAATTTCGATATATCGAATTTTCGATATAAAAATATTTCATATCGTTATCGTATCGATATTTCGATATATCGTACCGAAATCCGATATATCGTTAAATATCGATATATATCGAAAATAAAATATCGATATATATCGAAAATATCGATATATCGAAAATTTTCGATATAAAACGATATATCGCGATATAAGAAAATTCATATCGTTATCGTATCGAAAACTTACGATACGATATCGTATCGTATCGAAAATTACGATATATCGAAAATTCGATAATTTTTTGATATTTTTCAATACGATACGAGCGATATATCATTTTTTTCGGTATTTTTCCCCAGCCCTAATTATGTGCTAGATTCATGTTGTGTTCGTGTAATTATTATAATTGATATTATTATTTTAATTACTTAATTATTGCATTTCAATTCTTAGTTTACTAATTGTGGTTTATTTGAGTATTAGTTTTAAACGGACTCTGAAATACTACACGCCATGTGAAATTTTGTTTTTATTATGTCATGTTCTGCCAATATGTCTTAAATCTGGTTGTTATCGTGTTCAGGTTTTGCCTTATTGTGTTATCTCGTTATCATATTGACACAATATCGATCCAAACACACAATTTGATTGGAAAAGTTATAAAACATGCATGTTACTAACAAGCTTATATAGTTGGTAAGTTATCTTGTTGGTGGGTGCAGGCATGGAATAGACCAACAAATGCCATAGTTCCATTGCAACATAATGGAATCTACATGAATAATGCGTACCCGACTCCATACAATTCATACATACATCCCCAAAATGCAATTGTTCCAGCATCATCAAATATAAATTGGGTAAGTACACTTAGTTCGTTTTAATTTGAACTTTTTTGGATCGAGAGATTATAGATATGACAAATTATGATACATGTAATTTAACGTACATGCATATGGGTAATATGCAACTTTATGTGATTAATAAGTAGCTCTTTGTTGATGCATCTCAGAGCAAATGGAAGCTTGCACTTGATGCTTTTGAAGTAGCACTCAGCATTGGGAACGTTGCCGGCACTCTCTGCACTATTTTGTGACCATGCGAGAGGCATCTTCTTTGGCTACGAGCATTTTACGTTTACTTTGTCGAGAAAATGTGCATTTCTTGGTTCGATATTGTAAAATTGGAAGAATTTTGATTGGACTATTTTTATTTAATAGTACTACTAATGCTTTTTCTTCTTATTCATATAACCTTCCAATTTGTATATTTGTTGCTCTTGACAGACATCACTTGAAATTCCATAGCTTTTGGTATTTCACTTCGGATTTTTCAGTTTTTTTAGATTAACAACTCTCCACATTTTTTTTAATTATTTCCAATATTCCCCGATGTGCTATCCCACAACACACTATTTAGGTATGCATATGTTTATACTAACTGTAGATGTGGCCACGGTTCGTAAAACCGCCGGTTTCGGTTCGGAACCGGCGGTTCCGGTTCATGACATGCTTGAACCGTAACCGGCCCGGATACGACAATTCCGGTTCCGGTTTAACTGGCGGTCACGGCGGTTCCGGTTCCGGTTAATAACTGCCGGTTTTTCGCCGGTTCCGGTTTGTTTTTTTTTTTTTTAATCTTATAGTTATTACTTCTAAATTCTATAGTACAATCCAAAGAGAAATTGATAACGATAAAGAATTACAATTTTATTGATTTGAAACTTTGAATGTAAATTTCTACAATACAATTACAAGTTACAACTTACAAGTTACAAAATACAACAATACAAGTATACAACTATACACTTGAATTTAAAATATAAATACAAAATTACAATTTACAAAAAACATATTAAAAGTAAAGTTGAAACAATTAGAAAAAAAAGAAAAAAAAGGAAAAGGACTTGAGCTCAACTTAAATTTAAATTTTGAAATTCAAATTTTGAAAACGGCCGGAACCGCCGGTTTTCACAAGAAATCGGCGGTTTTCTCGACGGAACCGCCGGTTCGTGTTAGAAAAACCGCCGGTTTCGACCGAAAACCGGCGGTTTCCGACACCTTTTCAGGCCTACGCTACAACCCTACGCCCTGCAACCCTACCCCCGAACCGTCGGAAACCGGCGGTTTTGTGTCGAAATCGCCGGTTTTTCGACATGAACCGCCGGTTTCTGACCGAAAACCGGCGGTTAACCGTCCTTTTCCGACCCTACCCCTGCAACCCTACGAACCTACCGGCGATGACCATTTATTTCCGGTTAACCGGCGAACCGGCGGTTAACCACCGGTTATGGTTTTGAATTTTGTTGAACCGTATGTCGAACAGTAACTGGATTTGGAACCGGATCCGTCGTCCGGTTCCGGTTCTGGTTCCGAACCGCCGGTTCAAAACCGGCGGTTAACCAGTGGGCCGGTTTGGTTTGGCCATGTATTACTAACAATAGATTCAAACCTCAGTAAGAAAATGACAAAACCCAAGCTAATATTAATCTGAAAAAAACAAAAAATCTAATACCATCATCCAAAGCTCAATTAATACTCCCTCCGTCCCTGAAAGTTTGTTCATTTTTCTATTTCCGTTCATCACACATAATTTATCCCATTTTACTTTTTACCATTTTTGGCATTGGACCTTATATTCCACTAACACATTCATACTCACATTTTATTATAAAACTAGTATATAAAAGTAAGACGCACATTAACTACAACTATCTCCGTCCCTGAAAGTTTGACACAGTTTACCATTTCGGTCTGTCCTTGAAAGTTTGATACACTTCACTTTTTACAATTTTTGGTAGTGGACCTCATATTCCACTAACTCATTCTCACTCCCATTTTATTATAAAATTATAAACCTAATACTTTAGAAGTAGGATCCACATACCACTAACTTTTTCAACTAACTTTCCATTACATTTCTTAAAATCCGTGCCGGGTCAAAGTATGCCAATATTTGGGGGACGGATGTAGTACAAAAAAAAACAAAACGCTAGATTAGAGGTGTCAAGTGGGCTGGGCCGGCCCGGGCCCGGTGAGGCCCGGATGACATTTAGGCCCGGCCCGGCCCAGACCCATGTCTGGAACGGGCTGGGCTGGGCCTGAGTTTTGGTTTGTATATTGAGCCCAGCCCAGCCCGAGCCCAGTTAGCAAGTGGGCTGGGCTGGGCTAGGCCTAGTTTACATATTTTTATAATCAAGGAGATGATAATATATGTAAATGAAAAACAAATGATAATATTCCTAATTCATATAAAAAAATTATAAATTCATACAACTTACCTAAATTATACTTTGTAAGCTAAATATACCTTGTTAGATCATCTAAAACTAATTAATCTCTATAATCATGGAAATCACAATTAATTTATTTCTAGGAATAGGATCCACTAATCACTATAATTATGGATATCAAATTTGTTATATATTGTAATTTAGGTTTAGTAAATGAATGCATCAATTTATTAAAATTGTCAAAATATAATTAATCAAGGATCTTAAGATATATTCAACAATATCTAATCTTCATAATTTATGTACACATATATAATATATATAAGGCAGACGCTATTTTCTATCATTATGCAAATTATGATTAAATCTAAAATAACAATTATTCTAGAAAGAGAACAATTAGTTAACAACTAATCTTTATAATTATGGAAATAAAATTTGCAGTAAGTCTTGATTTAGGTTAATTAATTGAATTTATCAATTATTCCAAATTACTCGATGGAAAGTAGTATTTTATGTTTTTATACTTATATCTATCTTATAGAAATTTTCACATATTATTTTTGAATTCATAAAATATATACAAAGTGTATGCAAATGGAATAGATTTAATACTAATTACATAAGGAAATTGTACTGGGCTGGGCCGGTCCCGGGCTTGGGCCGGGCTTCAGGTGGTCCTTAGCCCGGGCCGGTCCTGGGTTTAGGAAACAATCCAATTGGAGCCCGATTAAACCACCAAGCCCAGCCCAGGCCCGCTCTATTTCACTAACGGGTCGGGCCGGGGTCGGCCCACGATCGGGCTGGGTCGGCCCGGCCCACTTGACATCTCTACGCTATATCACCTAACTCGAAAAAAGAGACAACAAAACGTAATACTACCTCCATCCCTGAAAGTTTGACACACTTCACTTTTTACCATTTTTGGTGGTGGACCTCGTATTCCACTAAGTCATTCCTATTCACATTTTATTATAAAGCTAATACTTTAAAAGTAGGACACACATCCTATCAACTTTTTAAACTCACCTTTCAGTATATTTCTTAAAACATATGCCGGGTCAAAATGTGCCGATATTTGGGGGAAGGAGGTAGAAAAAACTTGATTTCAAACCCGATTCTATAGAGTGTGTGTAAAACTGTCACGTGTGTAGCTACCCTAAACCAAAAGAGTCCATTCAGAGACATGTAATAAAATTGAAATCTATTTGAATTACCAAAAAGAGAATGTCACGAATAAATTGAAAAATATATAGGTACCACCGTACCCGCACCAAAAGTGCTGCTCGAAAAATAGGTTTGTTTCTTCTTTTTGCGGTAACTTTGGAATAAATGTCGAAACCCGCATGACCTCATCAAAAAACATCTCTCGACTCTTCAGTTTCTCTCCTGGCGGGAAAGATGTACTGGCTTACAGCACGAAACGCCGTCGTTTTCGTTCACCGGTGGCGCTCTCTCTCCTTCATTTTCAGCCCCTCTCTCTCCCGCCCTTCCCCCACGGCCGGCTCCCCTCGCCAGTAATACACCTCTCCCTCTCTCTCTCTATGTGAAATTGGCGTTTATGTGTTTTTCGCGGACATTGCTGCTTCTGGAGTTCAATTGAACAATGATTCTGTTTATATTTTCGGTCGGTTCTTATCAATTGAGTATTTGAGTTGCTACTTTTGGGTTTTGATATTGACATGAGAAATGTAGAAAGTAGAGGCTAAGACAATGTTTGGTTTTATCGCGTTTTGTTTATTTTGGGGAAGTATACTGTTGGAAGTGTGTTAAGTATATTGTAATGTATGGTTGTTCTTGTTTTTGTAGATATTTACAATGAAACGAAATATATAGTGTTTTGTTAAGAAATATATAGTCTGGATGTGATTGATGGACAAAAAGTCATGTGCTTTACAACTCCCTCTTGAATTCAGCTTCTGTTAGTTAAAGCTGAAGATATAGTGTGCCCTTGATTTGACATGTATGTGAAAATAGAGAAGTAAATATGATTATTTGCTAGGAAGGAAATGCAGGATAATCGAAAACCATGCCTAAATGGCCTAGTCCTAAGTTTTTTTTCCACTGTAAGTTGTAACTAAGCGTATAATCATCTAATTTGATGATTTGGATGTAGTGTAAATGGAGCTCTGTTGCAGTTATTCTTTCTCATCCAACTTCTGCAGCAGTGCTGCCACATTTGTCTTTGGGCACCACAACACTAAGAATTATGTGCTGGTACACATTGTGTTCCAACAGTTATTGCTGATCCAAACGAATGCGATAATATGAATATATGATTGTTCAGTCCCGCCTTAGTCAACCAACCATTGCTTCTATCGCGTGAAGCACCACCTGACTGCTTCTTATTCTACTTGTCCGCCTCTTCTATTTGAATTATGGACTTTGGCTGCTGCAATGGTCATCTTCTTTGCACCACCTTGTACTTCTTGTTGCCGTCCACATTTTTTGATCCATTTACTCTTCCCCAGCTGGTGCTGGTGCCCAATGTTGATAATTATCTGATCATATTGTAGGCAATATGAAGGTTGGTTTTTCAGAATGGAACCACCAACTTGAGGGGGATGTATTAGGATGTAACAGCTTTAGTCTGATTTTTATGACTATTTACTTCTAAAACATTTACGTATGTTGTAAATTTCTGATCTTGTAAACTCTATAAAATCCCATAGTAGCATATATTTCTCGTCGTTAATAGTCTGTAGGACCAGCTGTTGTAATATTGATATCCATTATTTACAGTTTCTCCATCATATTCAACTTCGTGTTATATTGGTAATAAGAAATGCATATGTAAATTTAAAAGTGGTATATCTTTAAACTGGCATGAGTTTTTACAAAACATGATATCTATGTTTTAGTTTCATAACTGTTCTTCTCTTACAGTACTAGACAGCCCAGTCACATTTTTTGCTTCAAAGAGAGAAAGCATTATACAAAAACTTCAAAGAAGCTTAAAGAATCTAAAATTTCATTGGAAGATAAAGATTATGCTCATATTATCTGGTGGAAGGAGGTTAGATATATCTCGGCTTCTCTTAGTTTTCCATATATAATTCAACCATCAAGTTTGATTGATTGTGTTTCTTGTCTCAGAAACTGGAAATGTGCAGAAAGCCTTCTTCTGTTCTACTGGTCAAGCGGTTGGCATTTACTAATTTGCTGGGTGTTGATAGTACCTTAAAGAATGGAAGGTACACGTCTCTCTATGTCTGCTGGAATTGCATGATGCCTCATTCTTTTACTTATCAATCAATATATCATCTTCTTGTGCTGATGGAAAATGTGACATTCTGTGAAGCAGAGAATTTTATTGTCTCACTGTGCTATTTTCACAACTCTTCTCCTTTTTCTATACTCAACTGTATGTGGAATTATGATTTTTCTTTACATGCATTTGCATCTCATATGTTTCTTTATACCTTTGCATCATAGTGCTCATCAATCTTCTGAAGATGTAATCAAATATGTGCTTTCTCATGTTGAAACAGCAGAATAGACTAATTATTCCTTGATTGTTGCATTTACTATTCTGTCTACTGTTGCATATCAGTGTTAGGAATGAACATTTAATTTTAAAACAACTATCTTGACACTACTGACATGAAATATATTTGGTAATTTCTTTCTTGATTATATTGTAGCCTCAAAGAAGGAAATCTTAATTGCGAAATGTTGCAATTCAAGTCAAAATTTCCGCGTGAAGTTTTACTCTGCAGAGTATGTCTATATGGTTTTCCTTAATCTTCTTATATACTTTGTTTCACCTCTTCATCTCTCAATTTGGTACCATGCTTCGCTAGCACAGACTTTTGTGATCCACTCTCACCACTTTTTGTCTCTATTCAAGGTCGGAGATTTTTATGAGGCTATCGGTATTGATGCTTGCATCCTAGTAGAATATGCTGGATTGAATCCTTTTGGTGGTTTACGTTCAGACAGCATACCTAGGGCAGGTTGCCCCGTGGTGGTATGTGGTTTCCCATGTGTAATTTTGGCTCTTATAAGGGCACACAAAGCCATGTTTGCTGTGCTACTATTTTATACCATTGTCATTTAAAAGTGGATACAGTGATATCAGGGAAAAGTCTTTTAATTCCACTTTACATTTTATGTTATTTAATTGTTTAGTTTACTCAACTATATTTCTACTTTATCTTCTGCAACCTATCATATATTGTCTACTGGGGTAGGAAAATTTTATTGAAATTCTTTGCTCTATCACAACTACTTAAATCATTACTTGAAAACACCATTTGTGACGCTGCTCGTAATTATTCCTGCAGAATTTACGACAGACTTTGGATGATCTGACCCGTAATGGTTTTTCTGTTGTAAGTACAATGCCCTGAATTAGTTGCTTTGGTCTCGAATTGTAATTAATATATGTTACACAATTCTGTGTATCAAGTGGAAGGAGAAAAGAATAACTTCTGATTAATCGGTTTCAGAGTTGATTTATATAGTAATATATATATTTTTCTTGGTTTGTTTTTCATTTTGTAGAGCATAGTGGAGGAAGTTCAGGGTCCAACTCATGCCCGGACACGCAAAAGTCGTTTTATATCTGGGTAATTTACCTAAAAACTTGATTGTGAATTTAATTTTCTCAAGGGTTGCTCTGACTTTGAGTTAGACTGGAGGACACTTGATTGTATGATTCCATGTTTTTATAGAAATTTGGAGAATCTCAACGAATAGAACCACAATGAGATAACTGATGAGAACCACTTTGATGAAGATGTTTTTATCCATACTTATCTATAAACAAAAACTACTCATCCTTTTTTATGCTGCTATGCAACAACCATGACACATATATGGGTGGCTATAGTTTCATAATTAATTGACACATCAACAAGAGAGTGTTCCTCATAATTGATTTGATCTATCTGCTGATTATAAGCTCATGATTATTTCTTAGTTCGTTATTTCTTTAGCTTATGTTTCAAAGTCTATCAGGCGTGCATTTTTGCTAATTTCTTAATTAGTCGAATACATGTTCTAACTCGGTGTGAGGTTTCAGGCATGCACATCCTGGTAGTCCTTACGTGTTTGGGCTTGTTGAAGACAATCACGATCTGGATTTTCCTGACCCTATGCCTGTAGTAGGTAAAAGCCAGTTGGATCTTGTGAAGGACCTTCTGTTAATACATATTAATGAATTCTCTTTTGGTTCAATCCACTCACTTTGTCATTCAAAGATGAACTAAGTTGCCAATGTTCTGTAAATAACAGGAAATAACTCTTGGCTAATTGATTTAGTTGGAACACGTTCCGAACGATAATCTCATTGATGCATAACTGTTTTCAAATTCCATCCATTATATTCCTTTTCACTAGAAATGTTTTTTTCCGCTCTAGGGATATCTCGCTCAGCCAAGGGATATTGTATGCTTTCGGTGCTTGAGACAATGAAGACTTATTCTGTTGAGGATAATCTGACAGAAGAAGCATTGGTTGCCAAACTTCGAACTTGTCGATGCCATCATTTGTTCCTCCACACATCATTGAGGAACAGTTCTTCAGGTTTATAATATGACGTGTCATCATCGGTATGGTAGAAGGGTACTGCTATTTGTTGATTGAGACATTGAACTATTTGTATCCGTCATAGCTGTCTAAAGTTAAATAAGTTTGCTTTGAAAATGACACTGTAAAACCTGTTCTTCAAGAAGCAGTTAGATGGTTGTTTTGAACTCCCAAAACTATATTTTGAAGAAGGTAGGGTGGGTTATGATGTTTTACTCTAATATAGCTTATTTTGTTGTCTGTTGGATCTTTTCTGATGCCACAGATGGGTTTCCTTGAAATGGCTTATACGTAACTGTTTTCACCTTCATGCTTTGGAATAGGGTGTGGCTACATAATTGGCCATTGTCACTTTTATGTCTTAGTGACTTGATTAAATATTTGTGCGTCTCGATGAAGGATGTAGTTTATACCCTTTTGAGAAGGGAGAAAATAGAAGATTGTGACGGAATTAGGTTGATTCTTTTGATGGCTACTTCTTCATAATCCACGTCTTTGATATTTTTACATCCAATGTCACTGTATAGGTACTTGTCGCTGGGGAGAATTTGGTGAAGGCGGACTTTTATGGGGTGAATGTAATGCTAGGCAATTTGAGTGGTTTAACGGTGATCCAGTTAACGAGCTCTTATACAAGGTCTCAGTTTGAGCATTACTTATTTATTTATGTGCCCTCTTGTATTATTTGTATATGACATTAGCTTGAACTTATTCAGGTTAAAGAGCTCTATGGCCTTGAAGATAATATAACATTCAGAAATGTTACGGTTGCCCCAGAAAATAGGCCAAGTCCTTTGTACCTGGGGACAGCCACACAAATTGGTAATACAAACTACATACTCCCTCCATTTCTTAAAAATAGAAACTCTTTCTTTTTATGTCCATTTTTAAAAAAATAGAAACTTCCTTTCTGTCTCTCTTACTTTACCAATTTTGCATTAAAACCCGCGTCATTTCAAAAGTTCCTATTTTTAGGAAACGGGGGAGTATAATTTTAATGGCACGGTATCTGCTCCATTTTCTTGAACCCAATTTAAACTATTGATTGTTGCTACTGATTATATTAATTTGGAAGTCTCTGTCAATCATAGACTTCCTTTAAACAGGTGATAGTGTAAAAAAATTGCATCTGTAGGGCATTTGTAATTGAAAATGTAACAGACAGCAATTTGGTGCTTTCATTTCATTTTACGTATTTAAGGGAATATACATGCCTGGATATTTAGTAAATGATTTTTTTTCTGTACCACATCTTGTCAGGTGCTATTCCAACAGAAGGAATTCCCTGTTTACTCAGGGTTCTACTTCCACCAAGTTGTGTTGGCCTACCTATCATGTGAGTGGGAAGTTGATTATGGATCTATTTCACATTACCTAGCAAATTTTATTAGTCCATCATTAGTATCAGCAAACACCCCATTTCCACGCCCATTCTTTCTGTGTATTATAAAAGGTCACTTCAAAGAAAGATACGATATCTTCACTATGTCGAAATTTTGTTTTAATATGATTCTGACTCTCATCATGGATACATATCCTACCCTTGTTCTTCTATAGGTATATCAGGGATCTTCTTTTGAACCCTCCTGCCTATGAGATTGCATCAAAAGTACAAGGTCAGTTATTATAAACTAAATATTTATTTCCAGTAGCATTTACATATGGTGGCTGCTGCTACATTTGCTTCAAAACAATAGTATTAGCATTTGTTCTACTAAATTCTGTTCTATTTAACAGCTAAACATATCATGCATCCAGGTTGTTTCAATAGTTAGTTCAGTGTTCAGGTTACAACCACTATGAATAACAATCATAAGTGATCATGGCCCAAAAGTGAAAGAAAAGAAGTTGACCTGCAGTTTTCTAATAAGCAGAAGTTAAATTCGTGTATTCGGATACTTTGTTTTAAAAATAATTTTTTAATAAGTTCTTTATGGACTTTAATATATGATTTGAAAGAAATTTTCATTGAAATAACATAAAAATAATTTTAACTTTTTTATTAGTACGATAAAAACTGGCAATTTGTTTGCCTCTATCAAACTTACATGGTCAAACGTAATGTGCTTATGCTCAAGAGAAGAGTCGATCACCGACTCTTTGCATAGCGGGCCTTGTGTGCTGGCATTTTTAATTGTGATTGTTACTTTCCGCGACATAATTTTTCTGATTCTTGCTCTACATTTTTTCTCTCCTACAGAAGCTTGTAAATTGATGAGCAACATAACATGCTCCATTCCTGAATTTACATGTGTTCCCTCCGCCAAGGTTGGTTGAGCCTTGTACTTTATAGTTGCCGAATTATGTTTGCCGTTCACTATTGAATTACTAAATGGTCAAATGACAAACTCTATCTGCAGTTGGTGAAGTTGCTTGAGTTGAGAGAGACCAATCATATTGAGTTTTGCAAGATAAAAAATGTTCTTGATGACACAATACAACTGTATTCAAATTCTGAGCTTAGAGAGATTCTAAAGTTGTTAATGGATCCTACATGGGTAGCAACTGGACTCAAAGTTGAATTAGAGACATTAGTAAGTGCCTTTTCTTTATTGTTGTGAATCACATATGATTATTACTTTTGTCACTTTGCTTACCTATTTTTTCTTATGGAAATATTACGCTATGTTTCTTTTCATTCCAGGTGAGTGAATGTAGATCAGTTTCTTCTAGAATTGGTGAAATTATCTCATTAGATGGTGAAAGTGACCAAAAGATAACCTCATCTACCACAATTCCAAATGAGTTTTTTGAAGATATGGAGTCTTCCTGGAAAGGTCGTGTCAAGAGGATCCATTTAGAAGAAGAATATGCTGAAGTAGATGAAGCTGCCAAGGCCCTATCAGTTGCTGTAAGACTGAGCTCTTTTAGATTATGTGATCATTATATACATTCGATAGCAGTAACCACTTCATCGAGCCTATGACTCAGACACTTAAAAATAATCCAATAGGCAGGACACAGTAATTTGTATGATTGGGGACATGTAGGATTGAGAATTATGATTGTTAAGATATGATTAATAATTGAACAAATAGATTTTGTAACATTAGTACTGTGATGCAAGAAAAATTGTGGCCTGTGGATTGCATGAGGAGGATAACTAAACGAAGATAAACAGAAAGTTGACCTGAATGGCTGAATCTATGAAAATATTAAGAAGCGATCTTCTCTTTCGAGATTACCACAATGCTATCTGAACAGTAGTATCTTTCTTTATATTGAATAGTGCAACTGTGTATGGATAGTAATCATGAACTTCAAAGTTGTATGCTAATTAGTATGCTCTATGCATCCTAGATTAAAGAAGACTTCATCCCTATAATTTCAAGAATCAAAGCAGTGATGGCTCCTCTTGGTGGACCTAAAGGAGAGATACTATATGCTCGTGAGCATGAAGCTGTCTGGTTCAAGGGAAAACGTTTTGCTCCAATTGTACACGCTGATCCCCAATTAGAAGAAAAAATCAAACAGCTCAGACCTGCCTTAGATTCCAAAGGCAAAAAAGTTGGTGAAGAATGGTTTACCACAATAAAGGTGGAGGATGCATTGACCAGGTAACCGTTGTCATCCATGAAGATAATTTCTATAATTTGATTAATATTTCCTCCACTTTACTTCACGATTACCTGTTTTTGCATCAGATATCATGAGGCTGGTGACAAGGCAAAAAGAAAAGTTTTAGAACTTTTAAGAGAATTATCTGTTGAACTACAAACAAAGATCAATGTGCTAGTTTTTGCATCAATGTTGCTTGTCATTGCAAAGGCACTATTTGGCCATGTCAGGTTTGTTTTTTCCTTCTTTCAGACTTGACAGCTGAATTCTCCTTCAATATCCCATCTATTAGGAATCTCTTTTCTAGCTATTATGTTCTTTTGTTTCTGGTGATTCATTCTCCGAAGAAAACTGGGAATATAACTTTTTGAACATATTGGTATTAGAATGGGATTGCTTCTCCATCAAACTGATGATGGCTATTACAGCTTGGTACCAATATATGCCGCATGTCACTCTTTTATTATTTATTCAACAACATATAGAGAAGCGTTCCATGGTAGATATGCTCGAACAACCTCATTATCTGTGGACTAGAGTCGATCATTCTCAGTTACATATGTTTCTCCTTCATGCTAACTCTTTTTATTTTATTGTTAATTCCATTTTCCCATGCACGCTGTCTGAATATTTGTCGTTTTTATTCAGTGAAGGAAGAAGGAGAAAATGGGTTTTTCCTACTCTCACTCATCACCACAAATCTGAGGTAGTCTACTGAAGCACTGTCATATACACTCATGTCTGGTTATGATTTCTTGCTGTTTACTCATAGAGCATGTTCGTTGGTTGAAATCTACATTTGACGGGTCTCAAATATTCTACCGACTCTCCAAGATATTCAGTATTTCTGATTGTATTTTAAATTCGGATGCATGCAGGATTCAGGAATGATACATGGAGCTGAGGGGATGAAGTTCGTCGGATTATCCCCTTATTGGTTTGATGCAGCTCAAGGTGGTGCTGTACGGAATACTTTTGATATGAAGTCATTGTTTCTATTAACAGGACCTAATGGGGGTGGGAAATCAAGTCTGCTAAGATCGATTTGTGCCGCTGCTCTACTTGGAATATGTGGACTGATGATCCCAGCTGAATCTGCTATTATTCCTCACTTCGATGCCATTATGCTTCATATGAAATCCTACGACAGTCCTGCAGATGGAAAGAGCTCGTTTCAGGTGGGACTTGCTCAATTTGTTTACTCGAATTTTACTAAATTTTGCATTTTTGGATGGAAAAAGATACATGTAGACTATGGGTGCTTGAACCTACATCTGAATATGGCGATAGATGGGCTAAATGTTGGAGTTCTTGCATATTCAAGTATTTATGATTTCAATTTGTATGTAATATGATTTTTTCAGGTTGAGATGTCAGAGATTCGATCTATTATTACTAGAGCCACTTCAAAGAGCCTTGTACTTATTGATGAAATATGCCGAGGTACTGAAACAGCGAAAGGTACATGTATTGCCGGTGGTGTCATTGAAACCCTTGATGCAGTTAGTTGTCTGGGTATCGTGTCCACCCATCTTCACGGAATATTTGATCTACCATTGAAAACAAAAAATGTCGCGTTTAAAGCTATGGGAGCGGAACATGTCAATAACCAAACCATGCCCACTTGGAAATTAATTGATGGGGTCTGTAGAGAGAGTCTTGCGTTTGAAACAGCTCAAAGAGAAGGAGTTCCTAGTGAATTAATCGAGAGAGCCAAGGAATTATACGCTGCAGTTTATGCAAAAGACTCGTTAAGAAGAGACGAACGGTTCTTTGCTCCGACCATTGTTGAAACATCTAACATGGTGACGAATAGACCAAGTCATCCTGAAATGGAAATTTATCCATCGGTGAAGTCTGTGAGATCTGCTGAGACTTTGAGAGAGGAAGTAGAGAAAGCCGTGATTAGCATATGTGAGGAGAGTTTAATGGAGATGTACAAGAAGCATCATCTCTTGGAGCCTTCACCATTGAGATGTGTCTTGATTGGCGCTAAGGAACAGCCGCCTCCATCCACCATTGGTGCTTCGAGCGTTTATATCATGCTTAGACCTGACAGAAAGCTCTACGTCGGAGAGGTAATTTTTATGCCAATGCTTTTGTATGAGCAGAACATCTAGTTTCATGTGGTCCATTCCAAAGTGACATGAAATTTGCTTGATTTTTCTCTTTTCATTTATCAGACCGATGACCTTCAAGGTCGGATCCGTACTCATCGTTCCAAGGAGGGAATGCAGAAGGCGTCGTTTCTCTACATGTTGGTAGCAGGGAAGAGCGTGGCCTGTCAAATGGAGACGCTTTTGATCAACCAGCTCCCGGCACAAGGTTTCCAGATAACTAATTTAGCTGACGGAAAACATCGAAACTTTGGCACTAGTGATGTTTTAGGAAGCGAGATGATGATCAGATGATATTTGCAGATGATATTTGCTGAGTATGGAAATTGATGTCTACAAAATGTAAATACAACTATTGACTAGTAAACCTTAGAGGTTGATGGAGTTGCAGCAATTTTGGTCCATTTCAGCTGCTTCACTCTCTGATTATTTTGCTAAAAGTTCTAAGCTACTTTTGTCACAACACTTCTCATCATGTGGTGTACTACATATGCCTTCTATTAATCAATCATAATTTAATTTATCCTGCTTCATATATTTCAGAAATTTGGTGGGATTATTTTTAAAAAATATTTATAAGTTTAAATATAGTTAGTGATATACTCTCTCTGTTCCTAAACAGGAGTAAGATTTAGTTATGGCACGAGTTCTAAGAAATTGTTGGAGTGTGTAATAATTGAAGTGAGATAGTGGAAAATGAAGTCCTTTTGACTTTTTGCATGTTTAGAATTTGGTTTTGTTTTATTTTTATGAAAATAATGACATTTGAGTGTAAATTTTATGAATAATGAGGCTAAATTTTATGTCCAATTATGGTAGATTCTAAATATGACCCTTAAAGTGGGACGAACTTAAATGACAAAATGTGACTTTTAAACTGGACGATAGGAGTACTGTAGTATAAAATTTATAGCCAAACATCTTGTCTCTATGTAATTACAATGGACATCTGGACTGAGATAATAATACAATCAAGATTGAATTTTTATAGGTATATATTTTGTACATTTATTTCATTATACTTTGTTTTTTGTATTATTGTAAATACAACTTCAAAAAGTTCAAACTTTGATTGTAATGAACATTTCTAGTTACTTTAAAAGAATCAAGTTAATTATAGTTACATTAAAACAAAAAGGGTATAATTGCAAAACTTATTATTCCGTCTCATAGAAATATGCTATATTAGTTTATATTCATTTATGATAACATTTTTCTCATTCTCTTTTACTTTATCATTCATGGGCCTCACCATTCACTATACAATTTCAATTAATTTTTCTCCTTCTTTCTTACTTTATCAATTACAAATTAAAATCCGTGATAACCCCAAATGGCCTATTTCTATGGGACGAAAGGAGTATATATAGAGCCTATCAAATTTCTTTTTCAATCCATTTCTTACAAGCTCCAACAAATCTTTGAAAAAATATTTAATTTTGAATTTTGGGTTTTTTATTCAAAAGTCGCCCAGGCGGGCCAAGATTTCAAAAACATTGAGGTTCCAATGTGTTTGGCCCGTGATTTTCTCTATGGCAACAGGGCCACCCGGAAGGGCCGTTGCTCAACGGCAGAGAGTCCAGAGTCTTTTGCCCAACCGGGTCAATTATTCTCTCAAAGTAGAAAAGTTGAAGAAGCTTGAACTCATTACTGTTGAAAACTTCAGTTAAGGCAAGGAGGTAGAAATGATGATTACTTATATTTTCATCAATTTGAAAAGTTAACCACTAAAGCATGGTGTTGCAATTTAGTATTGTTGAGTAAATAGTGATATATGCTGCATTTTTGGAAAAGTTCAGTATCTTTCACCGGAACAACCATAAGGAGGTAGAAATGATGATTACTTATATTTTCATCAACTTCAAAAGTTGACTACTAAGGCATAGTGTTGCAGTCAAGCTTGGAATAGTATTGCTGAGGAGTCATACAAATTTCATGTTTGGAAAGTTTAGTAACTT
>NC_062965.1:3625032-3648032 GCF_023119035.1 Salvia hispanica
CACTTTATTTTCTTTTTACTTAACTCACCTAACACAATTTTTCTTAATCTCCGTGCGGAAAAATTTTGGCTTCATTACTATGGAATGAAGGGAGTACTAAATTACAATAGGAATTCAATGTTGAGTATTAAACCACATCAAGCACAAATAGACATGTATTGATAATTTGTCAATAGTACACTTGTTACTTACAAATAATAAATTATAAATTGACATGCAATATGAGATTTATGATTATTTTTAGAACACTAATGACAAATAAGGAATCAATGACATTGATATGCACTTTCTGACCAAGAAGCAAAACACATGTAAGTAAGAAAGATGAGATACAAAATTCCTATTAAGCTATGAAAATAAAACAACTAATGAAATAAGGAGTCTATGACAATGATATGCAATTGCGATTCAGAAGCAAACAATAAAAAAATGTAACAGAGCAAATTGACATACGAAATCCATTCAAGCAATTTAGGCAGAATGACAAAATTACCCCCTAAAAGCGATATTTTTTTCATAAACAAGCAAACCGTACTCTGATCATACAAAATAATTCCATCCATCCAATTAAGAGATCGAATGGCAATTAATGGTGGTAGATTGTCGCTCTAATCATGGTGTTCCTGTAGTGTTCTCCTACATTAAAAATTTGATATATACTCCCTTCGTCCCGAATAATTCGGGTCACTTTGATCAGACACGAGTTTTAAGAATTGTAATGAAAAGTGGGTTGAAAAAGTTAGTGGAATGTGGGTCCCACCTTTATAATAAAATGTGAGTAGGAATGAGTTAGTGGAATATGAGGTCCACTACCAAAAATGGTAAAAGTGAAATGAGACAAATTATGTGGGACGGACCGAAATGGAAAACTGGGACGAATTATCTGGGACGGAGGGAGTATAAGAATTACGAGGGCAAGTTGAGCTGTCAAGAATTAATACCTACATCTTCCCTTCGCCCATCATTTAAAGAGCCATTTTGACTCGACATAACTTTTAAGAAATTGTTTGACTTTGTGAAGAAAAGTAAAGAGAGAAAGTGAATGGTATGTTGATAGGGACCTGATATTCTATTTTATTTCGGAAGGGAGCTCATATTCTCTTTGTATAGGAGATCTTTTTGTACCACACATATTATAAATATGTGTGGTGTCTTTTATTATTATTAACCAGAATGAAATAAATTAATATTTATCATTCTCTCTATTGGTTCTCTCTCTTGGAGAAACCGCCAGTTCTCTCAAAGTCACGTTATTTCATTTAATTTCTTCAAATAGGAATTAATCTCATATTAATTCCCATCAAATTGGTGCTTTCATTAGATTATCATCCTCCTATTGATTTACTTTCTACCACCATGTCCGTCTTGCTTTTAAACTCTCATCCAGACTCTCCTCTTCGGTTTTCTAGTGTTAACCTCATGAGATTGATTTTGGATATTCATGAATATTTTGATTATCACTTGTTCTCTGATGCTGACGGTCTATTTTTTGTGAGGTTATTTTTTGATCATCTAGCATCCGTATGGCTCCACAAGTACCGACGCTTGAATCCTGATTGCTCATGGTAAGAATTTTTGGATACTGTTTATCATAACTTTGATGAGGATGCAATTTATTTCACCGAGACGAATAAACTTCTCAACAAAATTATGAGAGCAGTTGCATATTTAGCAAAAAAAGATGCCATGGCTAAAAAGGAGGCCACATCTGGTTCCTTCATCAAGACTATTGCAAAAAACGACGATGAGTCAAGAACAAATGTCAAGTCTGATCCAGACATCGTAGAGACGGAAAAAGATGATGACAAATCGCCTCAAAAGATAGATGAGCCAATGGTTTTGGTGGAAACCAATAGCCCAAAAATCATTGTTGTCATCATTGGTTATGTCACTAAAGTCGAGGAAGAGATCTCATGTCCAAAGACGGTTTCTCCATCACTCGTTGCGGTCCCAAACGATACAATTTTGTTTGCAGACGAAGATCCAAACAGAGACAACGAGATGAATGATTATTTTTCTGACTTCTACCTTGAGGGCAAAGGTCCTTATCAATTCTCCACCGTTGAAAACCACCTTGAGGACAATGTGGTTTTCAATGGTGGGGGAATTGATAGAGACCTGATATTCTATTTATTTCGGAAGAGAGCTGATATTCTCTATGTATATTTATGATTTGATTTGATTTTGATTAGCTCTCTTAGTTTATAGGAGATCTTTTTTACCACACATATTATAAATATGTGTGGAGTCTTTTATTATTATTAAGCAGAATGAATTAAATTAATATTTATCATTCTCTCCGTCGGTTCTCCCTCTTGGAGAAACCGCCAGTTATCTCAAAGTCACGCTATTTCATTTAATTTCTTCAAATTGGAATTAATCTCATATTAATTCCTATCATATGTGAGACCCATTTAAAGTATTAGTTTTGTGTTGGATTGTGAATGTAAAAGGCTGGTGAGATATGAGATTCACACATTAAAAATGAAATAAAGTAAATAGTTTTATAAATCGTGGATAAATTAAAATGACAAAGAGATTCTTTAAACGAGGGATGGAGGGAATAATTTCTGAAAAAGGAAACAAAACCAGGGCAAATATGCATATTTATGGTTGGCGGCGTTGTAACTTGAACAAACATTAAAGTCTCGGAATAATTTCTGAAAAAGGGAAACAAAACCAGGGCATAATGCATATTTATGGTTGGCGGCGTTGTAAGTTGAACAAACATTAAAGTCTGGGATAAATCTATGGACCTTGGAGCTATAAAACAATATTTTAAGAAAAGGTTATTACTATTATTTTTTTAAAGTCGGGGACAAATCTATGGACCTTTGGAGCTATAAAACAATATTTTAAGAAAAGGTTATTACTATTATTTTTTTAAAGTCGGGGACAAATCTATGGACCTTTGGAGCTATAAAACAATATTTTAAGAAAAGTATATACTACCTCCATCCAAAGATAAGTGAGTAAAATTTTTTTGGCACGTGTTTAGAAAAATGGAGTTTTGTTAGTAAATTGGAAAGTAAATAAAGTAATATAGTTAATAAAGTATAGAGAAAAAGTAAGAGAGAGAATACCAAAAAAAGAAATAACTCACTTATCTTGGGATATTCCATAAAAGAAATGTTAGTAGCTTATTTAGACGTAGGAAGTAATAAAAATAATTAATGCTCAATTTTACCATGCCCGATTCGTCGACCACTTGCGTTAATAGACTTTATATTACTAAACGACCCTAATAGTGATTCCATTGAGGAAGTGAAGAAGGCCGTCGCATCTCTCGATGTTGCCCGAGTGACATCCGAAGATGTTATTGAGAATTATTTGGATAAAAATAGAGATTTGCATGATAGTGATGTTGCAAAAATGATTCATCAACCGACATTGCTTGCCATCGATGCATGATTGATCCCGCCTCGAAATTCCACGGCCTATTTGGGAATTTGTGGACGTGTTGACAAGCTTAACGTTTTAGCGCTGAGTTTTGACAACTGCATTGGTCTTGCATTGATGATTTTTTATGGAGATGTTGAAGTGGCACGTCCAATAGGGGGACTTCTGGGGGAAGATCATCTAGGCGAGAAGGAGCTTCTCTTGGTGTATGATTTCTTCAAAGATACGGATGTGAAGACATTGATTTATTTAGGATGACCTAAATGATCATTTTGCGCGCATTCGATCCTTGTATATGTGTCAGTTTTAGCAAACGAAAATATGGATTTCTTGCTATGCAGATGGAAAAATCGGATTTACGTGAGAGCGAGAAAGGGCTGCCACTAGAAGGAGTTATCAAGTGCTTGTTTGCCGCCGCAGAAACCTTTCGCATCGAGCTATGCGTGCTTGCCAAACATGTTGTCTTCACTAATGCTTGCAAATTTAATGGGGATGATGAAGGGAAACGCTCAACTGCTTGGTGTGAGTTTGATCCAGGAGGAGACACCTCGCCAAAATTTTTGCTTTCAACTATCGTAGTTGCTTTGTGGTTTCCACCTTAAGGACAAGGCGGATTTTAACCGTGAGGGAGTTGATACGATCCTCTATATCTTAGGAAATCTCAATATTTAGTTATATTTTATTTCACCATATCTTTTCCATATCTTTGTTTTCTTATTCAATAATTTAGTATAATAGTATTAGAATATTATAAATAGGAGATATTGTATTCATTCATTCATTCAATCAATTAATAAATTATTATTTTCCCCAAAGATAACGCGTCGAATAAGCAAATTCAGACAGTGTTACATAGTGTAATTGACATGCCGTTGAATACTTGTTGGGATTTACGACGAGAGTATGGTTGTCAGGACATGACTAAATTCTCAAAAGAAAACAGAAAACCATGATCAAGATGCAGTTATGGTTTGCGATTGTGTGGTTGTTAAGTTAAAATTAAGCGAATGATAGATACATAAAAACTAAATTGAGATTTGTATTTTCTTAAGTCAAAGTGAATACACAATTAATCTCATATTTATAATACTGGTACTTGAGTACCTAGACGCTTTATATGCATTGCGGGAAAGAATCAACAAAGAAAACCCAAAATGAAGCTTATAATTATGCTCGACTCATTATTTGAATTCAAAAAGACTAAACCTGAAATGCGTCGACAAACATGTCAACAATAAGAGGCTTCAAAACCTTTTCGGGATGAGTGTAACCATCTTCTTTGTCTTTGTAAGTAACATCTACTAAGCGTTCAGAATTGAGGATAACCGTAGAAGATCCCTAGATTTATAACAAGACGGCCTCAACATCTCCTTGTTGGTATCTTTCCATGCATTCATAGCCAATTCCATAAACTTGGACATCGCCACTTCTTTTGTTACACCATATTCTTTCACGTAGCTTTCAACCCCAATAGCAAGTTGACCTCTCTCCATCTCACCCTAAACACAACACAAAATATTACTAAAAATAATACTAGAATGGTAGTTAATCAATAATGACACGAGAATTTAGGAGATGTTATTCTGATTGTTTAGTGAAAGTTGAAAATAAGTAGCGTATATTAATATAAGAGAGAAGTTTTTTCTGAAAAAAAATGGAAATATCTTTTGTAGGACAAACTAAAGAGGAAAGTGTGCAATTTACTATGTGATAGAGATAGTGCTGTCTATCAATATACGCACCTCATAAGAACCGACGTCATCAACTAAGCGACCTATTGTGGATGCAGCGACAAGTATCTTAGGCTTCTTACTTAGCCACTCGAAATCTTCCTTTTGCGCAGATCCAATTCCCATAAAACAAGAGGGGATCAGATAACCCAAGGTGCTTGTAATGAGACCAAGCTTTAGGTATTCCTCAAACGGTGGCAAGTTACCTTTTATAAACCACTTCGCCTCCTCAAAGTAGTACCTCACCAATTCCTTTAGCTATATATGGATCATATCAAATAAAATCTGGTTAGCATACGCACTCTTGTAATAGTGATAAGAATTTCCTTATATATAACACATCTTACTCCTTCTATGGCATAGTATGATGCATAAGATCGTCCTTCCTTAGCTAATTCTTCCTCGAATTGAATGTAGAGTTCCAAGATAGTTTTATAGAGAGGTCTCATGTACTCTGGGAGTCGAGAGAGTTCTCCAAAATCCCACCTTACAAGAAAGCAAATAAGTTGGTTAAATTGTAACTTGTAAGCCAATATTGCACAACTTGAAATTCTTAGGACATGCATCGTATAATAGAATGAAAGGATGATGAATGGAATGGATGTAGGAAAAATACGATAAAACTGGGAGGATTACTGATACGAGTATATCTACATAATATTCTCATATCTCTATTATTTCATATATTATTGATTTAGCATATCTTTCATATTTCTTGATCCGTTAGGTTATTAGGGAGTTTTATAAATATGAGTCTTTGTTATTCATTGAAGAAATACAATTATCTTTTATTGTATTTTACTTTTCTGCACTTTACTTTTCCTAGTCTTTGTTCATCGGTTGCTCAACGGAATTCCTTCCGCAAACAGACCTCTTTTATCCGGCAATTTCTCGCCATCATTCTCCGATACGAGTATACTCGTATCAATTACTTTGTTGGTAGGAACAAGGATCATGAAAGGGAAAAAATGAAAGCATAATTCATGGAAACAAGGAATGACTATGTAATTCTATGAATATGATTTATGAATGACAATTCCTGATTTAATTACATATGGAAATAATTATTCCAATAGAATGACGATCATGCAAAAATTTCGTAACAACTAATGAATACAATATATGTAGAAATGGTCATGTCATTCTATTATACTCCCTCGGTCTCACCATAAGTGAGACATTTCTTTTGAGTATGAAATTTAAGAAAATAATGTTTAGAGAATTAGTGGAAAATAGAATACAAGACGTTTCTTTTGTGTATGAAATTTAAGAAAATAATGTTTAGAGAATTAGTGGAAAATAGAATACAGCATGTGAAATAATAAAGTTAATAAAATAGGAGAGCAGATAAAGAAGAAAATGTTTCACTTTAGGTGGGACGAGAGAGTACCAAAAATATCCATAGATTTTACCTTTGTATTGCCTCGGTGAAAACCTCGAGTTCCTCAATTGTACCATAAGCATCGAATGTGTCGTCTATTATAGATATCATAGCAGTGCTCTTGACGAAAAAGACACGAGCAAGGGAGTATTGAGGCTCATAGTGCATTGCCACAGCCCAAAAGAAACACTCCACTATTCTATCTCTTGCATAAGAAAGTTTGGAGATAAGCCCTAATTCTCTCCACCACCTATATATAGAAATCAAGATTATATCTAATTAGTATTAATACTACACATCTATTGGTTGAAAATTACATGTGTTACCTTGAGACTTGCTGGAGCTCCTCTCTGTGCAGAATCTGCAATAGGTTATAGTCTAATTTGGCAAACTTGATTAGGGTTTCGTTTCTGTGCTCTTCTTCTTCATACATAGTGATGTAACTGTGTGCTTCGAGTCTAGGAATCCCGAAATGCAAGGGCTGCACTAGGGCACGTTCAACTTGCTTCTTCAGTGGAGATCCGAGGTTTGGTACCATTGATTTTAGAGTGGCTGTAGTAAAAGCAAGCGCTTCGTCTAGTATGGTTTCTCCGCGTGTTCTAAGATACGAAGCTTCATACAAACTTAGCATACCCTTCGCGTCGCTCTTAATGCTCTCTTTGAATTTCCCCTTCACATCAGTCCATTTACGGAAAATTTCTGCTTCAGAAAAGTCATAGATTTATTATGCATAGCCAAACTAAAACAAGAAAGGTATATACAACAACAACAACAACAACAATAATAATAATAATAATAATAATAATAATAATAATAATAATAATAATAATAATAATAATAATAATACACATAAATACATATTATTATATACCGGTAGATATAGGGTGGCCGTGCTGCCTGAACAATCGAAAGTGGAGAGCAACGGTGTACAAATCATAGGCTTCATCATCGTTATAATCCATATTGAGATCGAAAAATTGTTGCAGTTTGTCTTCAATCTCATTCTCAAAATGATACGAAATTCCTAGGCGCTCGAGTGTGTCGATTAGATTCATAGTGTCTACCATTTTGGTTTCCGGAGCTGTTAGCAGATTTCGAACATCACTTTTCATCACTTCAACTCTCTTGGAGTATTTTTCTATGACCTACAATGCCAAATAGTAATTATAAATGACAATCACATTATCTACTTGAAAGAAAATTTGGAAAAGGAAATGCATGAAATCTTGTTATACTATATCACTTGTTACAAACCAATTAGAAGTCCTTTAAAATACTAAATCTTACTTCAATTAGTTGGCTTATACAATTGATATGAAACATTAGAGTCCACAACAATTGACCTTGGTTTAGGAAAAGTGAAATTATATAAGTACTTACCTTGGAGTCAGATACATGACTGATGAATTGATCACCCCACAAGCTAGGTGAGAACTTGGACTCAGAGCGATGATAGAAACTTTTGGAATTTAGAGCCGCCATTTACAAATCTAGGACAACAAAATAAGAATTTAGAGAAGCAAAATGTGATGTAGTTCAAGTGTTGAACAAGATTAATCCATGTATAAATAAGCAAATTTGGAGTATTAATTAATGGATCATAAAATATAAATTATGACGGCCGCACGCCGTCTTGTTGTCTTTCTACATGTAGTTGTCTTTCTAAATATAAATGTAGTTGTCTTTCTACATGTAGTTGTCTTTCTAAATATAAATGTAGTTGTCTATTGTGGTTGTTATGTTACAGTTTGGGTGTCAAGAATGCATATTAATAATAGCTCATTTCTAGGTGGATCTAATTTTTCAGTATTAATACTTCACTCATTTTTTCTTTCTACATCTTTCCTACTTTATCATTTTTTGCAATAAAATCTGTAACGTCCTTAAAATTTCTATTTTCATGAGACAGAGGGAGGATGAGATTGTTACTTGTGAATGTGAAGTTGTCCATCGGACGCCAATCTCTTTTTATATTTAATTTGTAATTAAATTTATAAATTAAGTTTAATTAAATTAATTTAGAGTTATTATGAATTGCCCGATCAAGTGGAGGTCCACTTCACAGGGTTTTTTTTGTCTCTACCTTCGTACATCGTGGTAGAAAGTTTGTTTATTTATGCCTTTATTAGTACATTATTGCCGATCATGTGGAATTCCACTTCATAGGGATTTGTCTCTACCTTCGTATATGAATCATATCAAATCAAATCAATCAAATAAATCAAATAAATCAAAGGAGATAGTACCAACTCCTTTAGCTATACGATAAAACTGCGTGACCAAAATTTGGACAACCAAATTCTAGTTTGATATAAAAAAAACCGGTTTGTTTATAATGTCCGGTTTAATAGTAATTGCATTTACTTTGCTGCTCTTATAACAACTAAAAGAGATGGAGTTCATAAAATTACTAATATATCCTTATTTGGTTGTCCAAATTTTGGTTGATTATCATTACTCCTAACTATATATGAATCATATCAAATCGAATCAAATCAAGTCAAATCAAATTTGGTAAGAATACACACTCTTATCATAGTAATAGGAATTTCCTTATATATATAACATAAATCATACTCCTTTTATGGCATAGTATGCTGCATATGATCGTCCTTCCTTGGCTAATTCTTCCTCGAACTGAATGTAGAGTTCCAAGATAGCTTTACAGAGAGGTCTCATGTACTCTTGGAGTCGAGAGAGTTCTCCAAAATCCCACCTTATAAGCAAGCAAATTAATTGGTTAAATTGTACTACTTCCGTCCACAATAGGAGTTATATTTGGTGTGAGTACAAGTTTTAAGAAATGTAAAAAAAAGTGTGTTGAATAAGTTAGTGGGCTATGAGTCCCATTTATATATATTAGTTTTATAAGAGCATCCACAATATGAAGTACTTCCCAACGGACTAGCACTGGGACTTTCCAAAAACACCTTCTGCCACGTCACTAAGACTTCCCACCCTACTGCCACATCACTAGGACATCCCACTACACAATAGTGGACTAGCACTATGACTAGCCGACGCCCTAGTGATACACTCGGATTTTGCACTATTTTAAGCCATTATTTGGTCTGTTTTTAATGTCAAAGTTACATTACATGTCCATTATTTGCATATTTTATCTATTTTGATATGTTGATATGTTTTGTGAGAAATGTGTATATTTGAGCCTAAAAATTGGAGTCAAAACGCGAAAGTTGGAAACTGGAGTTTCAGGTAGCGTCCGGTGACCGCCGCAACACTTCCGGCGGCCTCCGCCGCTCAGCGGCAGACAAAGACACGCCTGACGACCGCCACAAGGAGCCAGAAGCTTCTGATTGAAAGGAAACAAGAGAATTCATAAAGAAGAAAGTTATGCTAGAGAATGCCATAATTATCAAACTGAGGATTCTACTGTTTCATTACCTGCAATGTAATGTTCATACAAACGATATATATAGCTAGACTAAGAAGGATCTAGAATCCATTCCTAATCTATTGTACAAACTAATTACAGAACTTAATCATAATAGAAATCCTTAATCTTTCTTCTTCACAATTCATCTCATTGCCACGTCTCTCCAAGATACTTTGTGGTCCTCATTCTTGTTTGTTTGTAGAACAACGGATTGTAGCGAGTCATGTTATAGAGCGCGCGGTCGTATTCGGTTACGGACAGACGTCCCTAGGTGAGGTTGTGAAACTCGGCTGCCTTCGCTTTGCGGTAGCTCTTGGGTATGTACTTGTCGTAAACCTCGGTCTTGAAGTCTTCCCACGTCATCCCGTCCACACGTTCTTGGGGCATGGTCTTCAGCTTGGTATCCCACCAAAAGTCGACGGACCCGGTCAGTTGGTTCGTCACGCAAATCATCTTCTCCTCGTCGTTGCACACCAAAGTCTTGAAGATGCGTTCCAAAGCGCGTACCCAAGTTTTAGCCTTCGCTGGTTCACCCATTCCGTCGAAGGTAGGAGGCTTTTGGTCTAAAAACAGCTTTACGACTTCCCTATCTACTCGTTGAGGTGGTGGTGGCGGCGGCGGTGGTTGTGTCACGTTTTCTTCTTCCGAAGCCTGGGAAGTGGGTTCCTCGTGCCTTACGTTGTGTCTAGGCGGCATTCTGATTCATTTTCACTCGAGTCGTTAGCGTACTTATTCAAACCCAAAAATAGTGATGTGATACATATTTGAAAGAAAGGTTTGATTATTTCCACAAGTAAGGTCCAAGGAATGACCACACAATAGCATTGTAGGAAAAACAGTTTCGCAAGACAGGCGTAATAAAGTTGCCCTATACGGTGAAAGATGCTTGGAAGAAAATTAGAGCGGGAAAGTATATTTACATAATGAGGTAAAAAAGAGTAGAGATAACTCCTTGCAAGATAAGATAATAAAAAGGTGCAAATTCCCCATTAATTCTCAAAACGTGGCCAATAGGTCTTAGTACAACGAATGAAAAGGAGTAAAGTAAAAGCGAAAGGAAAGGTAAAGTAAAAAAAGGTCTTAGAATTCTCAAAACATGGGGAAAGGAAAACAAAAATCACTATTTGGTCACTAATCATCTCCACCCTCATCCTCTCTCGGTTCTTCCGACTCTCCGATACTCTCTGCGTTTGAGCTCTCTCCCTTCTCGGATGGTCCCGTCTCCTCGTCTTTCTTCTCGTCGCTTAGGAGCGAAGGAATTGAGGTGAGCATCTCTTCGACCTCCCTTCTGATCCTTAGAGGGGCCGAAGTGCGCATCCTAAGTGTCCTCCTTCGGGGAACGCGAGCAACGTGCGGCTCCTCGTCATCGCGATACTTCATTCGTCGCGCTGCTCCTGGCGAGTACCTTTGCGTTGGTGGATGGAGTGGTGGTCCGTCGGCTGCAGCTGACATGGCCGGAAGTAGGACTCCTATTAAGCTGACGAAGTCTCCTCGAGGCGTGTACTTGGGTGGGTTGAACCAAGTGTAAGACACTGCGGCTTGGGCTGTCCGCTCGCTCCAAGGAGAAGGTAGCATATGGATAAGTCTCATGATCCCCGCGTGATGGGTGGTTCCATACGCGTAAGCGTCCAGCCAGTGACCGTAGAAATCGGTGACGAAGTTCAGGAGGAACTGTTTTCCGTCCCATTCCAGCTCTCTATAGCGCTCCACCGGAAAGTTCCTATTCATAGCGTAACGGCGACGCATAAGGGCGTGATAGGGTTGAACCATCTATATAAAGAGGAAAAGAAAAAGTCAGCACCGCCACAAAGGGTGGAAGAGAATAACAAGTGTGTATGGTTCCAAGTGGTGCTGCGGAAAAGGATAGACATGTGTAAAAGCAAAAGATGGCGGTACGAAGATAGTATCGTCGGGCGTTCTCGTTCTTAAGGCAGCTATTCGCGCGTTTCCTCTCACGATTCGTCGAGTTCCATATACACTAATTGCCTTATCCTAGTCATTCCACGTTTCTATTGTTGGTATAAGCGTTGTGATCGTACAACTAAGGCATACTAGGTTCCAAGAAGTCCAGGTCTAAGCATCGCAACCATTGCAACATAATCTCACGTAATCACATTCGCATTTCACAATTCACAAGTTCACAACATTTCCAACACTTATGGCATGCTTTCTATGTTCAAAACAAAAGACATTTTCCACCAAAATTTTCAAGAACAAAAAGTTTCCAACATAAGTCACAGTAATATTTTGTACCTCTTTCTTCGCGGTTGAACGGGACGAGTTGCGGTGTTGAGCCTTCCATATTTAGCACATTAGTAAAGGGTTACAAGAAGAGAAAGAAAAAGTTTTAAAAAGACTCTTAGGTCCAGAGTGGAAAGAACTGAGGCTCTGATACCAACTGTAACAGCCCGCCTCCCTAGGGTACAATAAACGCGGCGACTGCTACCAAAACGGACTTAAAAGAAATAAACATAGGCTAGGATTTCGTTTAAAGAGTTTCGGTCAAAGTACTTAAAGGAACTACCAGAGTAATAAATCAACGGTTTAACCTAGAAGCTTTAATAAGTAAAAGAAAGGTACCATAAATTACGACCAAAAATCTCAAGAGTTTAGCATAATTTCCAAGAAAACCACAAGAAGTCTAAAGCTTCTAAATCGAAAGGAATAAGTGCAAAGTATCCAAAACAATACTAAAGTGTATCAAAAACTCAGCGGAAACGACCAAGAGAAAGTGCAGCTATGTATGAAGACACAACTACGCTTGAAGTTAAAAACACCCATCTGAATTAATTAATATGCTCAACACCCGCCACTGCTCGTCGTCGTTCAACCTGCACATAAGGAAAACACATGCAGGGCTGAGTATTTTGAAATACTCAGTGAACTCGTTGCCAAAATATTTTATAAGTTATGCCACCCTTACCATAGTGAACTCGAGTTTTAAGCAGTTAAGAGAGAATATCACGAGTATCACAAAATTATTTTCCATAGACTGGCCAGTCAAACAACTCCCTACTTTTCTCATCAATTTCCACAATCACATCATTTCCATGGTGCGACAAAAGTGTGGCCACACTTTTCGCCCACGAGACCGGCCGACTAGCAAGGACGGCTCCCGATCCCACCGTGTACACAGCCTGGTAGGATTTGCGGCCCTACTCAGACCCGAATTCATTTAAACATATCCATAGCCCTATAGCCCAATGGAGCGAACTCTCAAACTGGGCATCAGACGCACAATATCACAACAAAACAGACATAGGCATGTCATAACAGTTAAACCACCCTTATTTCTCCACATTCATAAATTTGCACATAAAAGAGTTTAAGAATAAAGCCCACCTCGACTGCTTAGATTTCAAGTATGTTCTTTCCTTTGTTATCCTGCTTCGCAACCGAGGTTTCACCTTTTAATCACATAGGCATATACCACAAATCAGATCCAACACAAACTCCTAACTCATGCATGTCTCAACGCTTTCCCTTTTTCCATCGATTTATCTTAACGTCATCAATCAAGGCCATGTTCATCACATAAGTTCCATTCGCATCTCAACTCTAGAATGTTCATCACATAAGTTCCATTCGCATCTCAACTCTAGATCTAACCAACATATGTCACACACGAGTATTTTTCCAACACACACACACACACAACACGCACACACACACACATGCATACATATTTCCATATCCCCTTTATCCCACTTTCACTCAAACAAGATGCACGAGGGTTCAAGAATACCGATTAATCGGTTAGAAAGAAGAGGAATCGACTAGAAAGAAGAAGATTAATATGAGAATACCTTTTTGAGAAAAATGAACGGTAGAAACGAAGTAAAGACTTGGTTCATCAAAAATCTTGAGGCTCAAACTCTAATTCTTCTCAAAGGATGAAGGATTAATGGAGTAAAGTAGAAGAAAATTGAGAAAGAGTGGAGAGAGGGAGGGGACGAAAATTTGGGGTAGGGGGCGAAAATTGTGATGGCTAGGGTTAGGTTTTTGGCTTCTTATTTATAGAGTTCAATAAGATCTTTAGGTAAATAAAATAGAATATTTGGTAAGATTTGATTCTACACAATAAAATATTGTGGAGTAGGGAAGAAGAAATAACAAAATGAACTAGGGTGTCAAGGCATGAAATTTTCGAAATCTATGGCTTCTAATTAGCCAAGATTTCGTTTGTTTATTTTACGGAGTGGAATAAAATATCACGGAGCAAAATAAAAATAAGAATTCTCCCAACTAGAGATTGGAAATAGGCGTGTTCTATGCCTTTTAAATAAGGCATGGATTTTTAGCACTAACTAAAATAAGATATGACAAGATCTCTTGAGGTATGGAAAGATTTGATAGAATATTTAAATTCTAGGTATGAAAGGAAATCAAATAAGGAATCAATTAAACAAGCAAAATAATACTTCCTTCCCAACATGAGTGATTTTCAAAAATCACCAATAAATAAGGGGGTGTCAATTTTCTCATAGAAATAAGGAATAAATTGGATTTTGGATTTAATTTGGATAAATATCCCAAGAATTAAATTAAATCCGGAAAAATAGAATTCCCTCTCCAAAGAGTGAAGGGGTTCGAAAATCTCAAGGATTAGGTGGCTAGTATTTATGGAAATTTTCCCTAATATTCTCACTCACCCTTAAACAATTAATTCACCTCATAATTTAATTAATCACATGCCACATCATATAATCAACAAGTTTGACTTTTCAAACTTCCAACGCAACCCTAAACTCGACTCGGTCAAAGAAACTCATGCAATAAATTCATCCATCAATTAATTCTCGTCTTCCACGTCATAAATAAAAATTCTAGAGCTCTAAAATTAGGGTTCGAAAATTCGGGATGTTACAAAAATAGTGGTTAAAGAGAGATCTAGGTTTTCTGATTTAAAAGGAAGTTTTAGATGTTCAAATATTTGAATTGAGGCAGCTAGATAGTGTATGGCTATGAAAAATATAAACAAGATTATATCATCGCAGTTTCAATTATTGATAAGCTAAAGCTAGTGGCTAATTTAAAATTATTGACCTTAAATAAGTCATTATTTAATTTATTAGGTCTATACGGGACAGACGACAATAACATAATATGCAATCATATATTTTTTTAATCCACGCGTCAATAAGAGTTTTCAAAATCAATTTTGATAATGAAATTGTTTATTTGCATGTCAATTCCATAAGATTTTCAAAATCTATCTTTTAACAATTGTTTATCTAGTTGAGTTCCGTGTCCAACCGAAAAATGCAGCAGTTCTTTTTTGGGGAACCAACATTTATCAAATAATTTTTGGCATCAGAAATAATTTATTATTCTGCCATATGAGTGGTAATAGAAGAATAATAATAAGAAGAAATCGATTCTGAAAATGATTTCTGATGCCATAAATTACTCCACAAATCTTGGTTCCCAAAATAAAAATCGCCTACATTTTCTTTCATGAGTCAGAGTCACAATAATATATATACTACTCCGTAACACTTTATAAAAATATGGACATTTTCTTTTTTTTTTTTTTTTCGTCCCATAAAAATAGTTAATTTTTATTTTGGAAAAATTTCCTCAATCATTAATTATTATATAGTATATCAATTTATTTATAACTTGTACCACTAGGATCATTTAACACTAATAATAACGTGAGTTCTACTATCCACTAATACTATTTTAATTATATGTCTCCTCATTTTTTCTTACTTTACTAATTATACATTAATTCTTGTATAGTCTCAAATGTCCCTATTTTTATGAGAGGGTGAGAGGATGAGTAATCCTATTTCTGAAATTGTTTATTCATATGTCTACTTAATAGGATTCTCAAAATCAATCTTGACAATGAAATTGTATATTCACGTGTTACGCAATAAGATTATCACAGTCAATCTTTTCAAATGCTGACCATGAAATTGTTTATTCACGTGTTTCTGCAATATGATTATCAAAATCGGTCTTTTATAAAGTTGACCGGTAATGAATCGACGAAGCTATTGATTCATTGTTCAAAATTCAAATGGGTCCGATCAGTTAAATTATGTATCCAAATAATACTAGCAAATATCCCCAGCACTAATGTCATATTATAAGCACACTACGCCTTAAGTGTATTATCAAGCTCAATTATAATCCATTGGATTAAAACACACAATCATGATTTAGCAATAATCGGAGTCTGATAGAGAAAGTAACTATTTTACGAAATTTGCCCGAGAGTCCAACTCCAGTGGACCGCTAAGTTGGTCTGAACCAACCTAGCTAGCAGTCCGATGACTTGGTCCAACGAGATTTTTGATATTTTTGCTTTTTAAAGCTCAATCTATTTCTCATAAA
The DNA here is from genome assembly GCF_023119035.1 of Salvia hispanica. NCBI lineage: Eukaryota > Viridiplantae > Streptophyta > Magnoliopsida > Lamiales > Lamiaceae > Salvia > Salvia hispanica. The sequence continues at coordinate 3,641,285 of NC_062965.1, forward strand.
GATATACATTCAAATCCTAATACACTAAAAATATGTTTGCTCTGACCTATATATAATTATCCAAGATTCTATTATGTTTGTCTAGGTACGATTATTATGATCGATTAGGATCTATATCATATCTTCATCTGATAAAACCCTGAGAAGTCTCCAAACTATTGGTTTTATTTAGTTTGATCATGTTTTCTCTTGTAATTTTTTTAGTTTCGTTGTCTATGTATATAAACAAAATTGACAATGATGTATACTTAATTTTAATAATTTTTCTCCAAATCTCAAATTATTTTAATGGTCCATGTAGCTAATATTTTTGATTATGTAGTCAATAACTAAATGATTTGTTTAGTCAATGAAATCAAAGCAGTTATTTATCCTTTTTATTTAAGAATTACTATTAATTTCAAAAAGTGTTATAATTGTTTATCTAGTACAATAAATTGGTTAATGACATAATGTTGCAGTACTTTTAGATTTATATCACTAGTCTATATGGATACGATGCACACAATTACCCTTTGCTTGCAACAATGCGAATAAAAAGTACTTATCACAAACAGAGAAATGAACTCTTCTCTGCCTATATATATACATGGGCAATGGCTTCATGTTTAAGAACTACACTTACAAACCTCTTGTCTTCTTGTTTCGGATTTGCAGACATACATAAATGGCGGCTCATCGTCCCGAGTACAACTTTCCCCCCAGCTTGTGGGGTGATCAGTTCATCAATTACATTTCTGACTCCAAGGTATGTGAATGTATAATATCTACAACTTTAATTTTCACTTTACTTGTATACTTATTATAGATTCATTTATAATTAATTTGGTATCAATTGTAGGTCTTAGAAAAATACTCCAACTCAGTTGAAGTGATGAAAAATGAAGTGAGAAATCTGCTAACAGCTCCACAAACTAAAATGATAGACACCATGAATCTGATCAACACACTCGAGCGCCTTGGCGTTTCGTATCACTTTGAAAATGAGATCGAAGAAAAATTGCAACAATTTTTCCATCTCAATACTAATTATGACGATGATGAAGTCTATGATTTGTACACCGTTGCTCTCCATTTTCGATTGTTCAGGCAGCACGGACACCGTATATCTACTGGTAAATATTAGTGTATTAAATATACCCTTCTTGATTTAATTTGGCTATAAATAATACTAATATGATTGTTTTGAAGCAGAAATATTTGCTAAATGGATGGATGAGAAGGGGAATTTCAAAGAGAGTATTAAGAGTGACACGAAGGGTTTGCTGAGTTTGTACGAAGCTTCATATCTTCGAACACGTGGAGAAGCCATACTAGAAGACGCGCTTGCTTTTACTACGGCCACTCTCAAATCCATGGTGCCAAACCTCGGATCGCCACTTAAGAAGCAAGTTGAGCGTGCCCTCATGCAGCCCTTGCACTTCGGGACTCCTAGAATTGAAGCACGAAGTTACATCGCGGTGTATGAAGAAGAAGAGCACAAAAATGAAACCCTAATCAAGTTTGCCAAATCAGACTATAACCTTTTGCAAATGCAGCACAAAGAGGAGCTCCAGCAGGTTTCTAGGTAACATAATTTCGAACCAATAGATTTGTGGTGTTGATACTAACTAGAAATAATATTGATTGCTATGTATAGGTGGTGGAGAGAATTAGGGCTTATGTCGAAACTTCCTTATACAAGAGATAGGATGGTGGAGTGTTTCTTTTGGGCTATGGCAATGCACCCAGAGCCACAATATTCTCGTGCCCGTGCAACTCTTGCCAAGAGCATTGCGATCGCATCTGTGTTGGATGACACGTACGATGCTTATGGCACGATTGAGGAACTTGAGGTTTTCACCAAGGCAATAGAAAGGTAAAATCGAAGAACATGCTTGTATCGTCATTTCATTTGGAATTACCATTTTTACCAAATTAGGGATAATCATTCTTTCCTCAACTAACCCATGGTTGTCTACATTCAGTCATTTCCCACCTTCACTCTTTATTTATTTATTTATTTATTTATTTTTCTAATATTCAATTCTTTGCTAATTTCATTCCATTAATTTCCCCTTGTTTATAATTAATTGCTTGCTTATAAGGTGGGATTATGGAGAAATCTCTCAACTCCCCGAGTACATGAGACCTATTTATAAAGCTATCTTGGAACTCTACAATCCATACGAGGAAGAATTGGCTAAGGAAGGAAGATCCTACGCATCATACTACGCCATAGAGAGAGTATATATGATTCGTGCTATAAGAAACTTTTTTTTTTATTACTATTACTATTATGAAAATGTGTGTTCTTACCAACTTTGATATGATATGATCCATAGCTAAAGGAATTGGCAAGAGGCTACTTTGAAGAGGCGAAGTGGTTGTTAGAGGGTAACTTGCCATCATTTGAGGAATACCTAAAGCTTGGTCAAATTACGAGCACCTACGATTATCTGGTCCCTGCTTCTTTTATGGGAATAGGATCTACTCGAAAGGAAGACTTCGAGTGGCTAAGCGAGAAGCCTAAAATACTTGTTTCCACACTCATAATAGGTCGCTTACTTGATGACATAGGTTCTTATGAGGTAACGCATATACACACATATATATACTTTTTCAATCAGGGAGTTTTTGAATACTATTTGCGGTGTTTAGTTTGAGACGAAGAGAGGTCAACTGGCTATTGGGATTGAAAGCTACATGAAAGATAATGATGTGACAAAAGAAGAGGCGATGGCCAAATTTATGGAATTATGTACGAATGCATGGATAGATAACAACGAGGAGATGCTAAGGCCGTCTTGTTATAAATCTAGGGATCTTCTTATGCATATCCTAAATTTGAACCGCGTAACTTATGTTGCTTACAAAGACAAAGAAGATGGATACACTCAACCGGAAAAGGTTTTGAAGCCTCATATTGTTGGCATGCTGGTCGATGCATTTGATGTTTAGCCAAGTCGAATCATATATAGTACTCAAAATAGTTGTACCATGTATTTGGTATGTAATTCTATTTTGTTATTGTTATTCTATCTTTACATTGTTGTAGAGAGACTTTGATGTATGGTCCTACTTCCTTTCAATCTGTTGGCAATAAAAATACTACTATAAAATAGTAAAGATTTTCCAAAAGCCACCAATTAAGTACAGTGCCCCTCTCAAATTTCCTTTGCTTGTAAATTTGACCACTTCGATGATTCTTCGTGTGTACAATTTCACTATTTTTCTGACAATTTGACTTAATTACATAATATCCATGGGTTTAAAAGACATTCAGACATCTAAAATAAGTATATATTTCTTTTATTGCCATAAGAAACATACAACACAATAGAATTTCATACCATATTATATATGGTAATACAACTATTTTGATTATATATGATTCGAAATGACTACGCCTCAAATGCATTAACCAACAATGCAATGATATGAGGCTTCAAACCTTTGGGTTGAGTGTATCCATCTTCATTGTTTTTGTATGTAACGTCTGTTACCCGATCAAAATTGAGGATACGCGTAAGAAGAACCCTAGATTTGTAACAAGAAGGCCTTAACATCTCCTCATTGGTCTCTGTCCATGCGTTCGTGGATAATTCGATAAATTTGGTCATCGCCTCTTCTTTTGTCACACCATATTCTTTCATGTAGCTTTCAACCCCAATTGCAAGTTGTCCTCTATCCATCTCAAACTAAATACCACAAATAGTATTCAAAATTATTCTCTTACTGAAAAAGTAGTTGATTAATATCAAGATAAATATACGTATGTATATGATGAAGCTGTTGCAATAGATATCGGTAGTATATGCGTACCTCATATGAACCAATGTCATCAAGTAAGCGGCCTATTGTGAGTGCGGCCACAAATACTTTAGGCTTCTTACTCAGCCACTCGAAGTCTTCCTTTCGAGCAGATCCTATTCCCATAAAAGAAGAGGGGACCAGATAACCGAAGGTGCTCGTAATGAGACCAAGCTTTAGGTATTCCTCAAATGATGGCAAGTTACCCTCTAAGAACCACTTCGCCTCCTCAAAGTAGTACCTCACCAATTCCTTTAGCTATATATGGATCATATCAAATCAAATCAAATTTGGTTAGAATACAAACTCTTATAATAGTAATACTACTAATAGTAATAGTAATAAGAATATCTTTATATATAATACAAATCATACTCCTTCTATGGCATAGTATGTTGCATAGGATCGTCCCTCCTTAGCTAATTCTTCCTCGAATTGAATGTAGAGTTTCAAGATAGCTTTATAGAGAGGTCTCATGTAGTCAGGGAGTCGAGAGAGTTCTCCAAAATCCCACCTTATAAGCAAGCAAATAAGTTGGTGAAATGCATCAAAAGTAGTAAATGGATGAATATAGAAAAGAATAACAAACCTTGGAGAAGCATGAAGTGGAATGAGAGTGAAGTGGGATGGTGATAGAAATTAGAAAGTGTATGGATGTAAAAAGGATGAATGACAAAACTTTGATGATTCAATTGTTTGATAGACACAAGGAATGGAAGCGATATTAGTTGAGAGAGTGTGAGAGCCAAAATTTGATGGTGGAACTAAGAGGTTTAGGGGAGGAATGCTTATTCCTAATAAGAACTCGAATGGAGATGGAATGGTCTTGGATTTTACCTTTGTATTGCCTCGGTGAAAACCTCAAGTTCCTCAATTGTACCATAAGCATCATATGTGTCGTCTATTACTGATGCTATAGCAACACTCTTGGAAAGAACGACGCGGGCACGAGAATATTGTGGCTCATAGTACACTCCCAAAGCCCAAAAGTAACACTCCACCATCCTATCTCTTGCATAAGGAAGTTTCGACATAAGCCCTAATTCTTTCCACCACCTATATATATGTATAGCAGTTAGTATTAGCACTACACTACACATATATTGACCTTTTTTGGTTTAAAATTATGCTACCTTGAGACTTGCTGGAGCTCCTCTTTGTGCAGCATCTGCAAGAGGTTATAGTCTAATTTGGCAAACTTGATTAGGGTGTCGTTTTTGTGCTCTTCTTCTTCGTACGTGTCGATGTAACTTCGTGCTTCAAGTCTAGGAATCCCCCAGTGCAAGGGCTGCACGAGGGCACGCTCAACTTGCTTCTTCAGTGGCGATCCGAGGTTTGGCCCCATTGATTTTAATGTGGCAGTAGTAAAAGAAAGCGCCTCGTCTAGAATGGTTTCTCCCCGTGTTCTAAGATACGAAGCTTCATATAAACTCAGCATACCCTTTGCGTCGCTTTTAAGGCTCCCTTTGAATTTCCCATCCGCATCAGTCCATTTTCCAAATATTTCTGCTTCAAAAAAAAAAGTAAATTAGGCCTAGTTTATTATTTATAGTACAATATATACATAATAAATACATATATATACCAGATGATATAGGGTAGCCGTGCTGCCTGAATAATCGAAAATGGAGAGCAACAGTGTACAAATCATACGCTTTATCATCGTGATAATTCGTATTGAGATCGAAAAATTGTTGCAGTTTCTCTTCGATCTCATTCTCAAAATGATACGAAACGCCTAGGCGTTCGAGTGTGTTGATCAGATTCATGGTGTCTATTATTTTAGTTTCTGGAGCAGTTAGCAGACTTCGAACATCATTTTTCAGTACTTCAATGGTCTTTGAATATTTTTCTAAAACCTATAATGCATGGAATTCAATCTTTGTTATAAAAATAACAAAATGAAAGCGTAGACATATAGTACCATATGTAATTAAATGCAAACTCTAAATATTGTACAAACTCCAAACTATGCTCAGGAGCGTTAGAAAATGTCAATAGATGATAAAATAATAGCAACAAAAAATGTCAAAACAGTGTCAACGGTTGATGCTGTGTTGACATTTTTTGTTGCTATTATTTTGTCATCTATTCACATTTTCTGATGGTCCAGATTATAGTTTGGAGTTTGTATGATATTTAGATTTGCATTTTATCACTACCCATGATATAGATATATACCTTTGAGTCAGAAATGTGATTAATGAAGTGATCACCCCACAAGCTAGGTGGGAACTTGGACTCAGGGCGATGATAGAAACTGTTGGAGTTTAGAGCCGCCATTAATTTACAAATCTAGAACAGCAAAATAAGAAGCTAGAGACGCAAGTTGTGTTGTGGTTCAAGTGTTGAACAAGATTAATCCATGTATATATAGGCATAGGATCAAACAAAACGACTATTTGAAGTATTAATTATTGGATCATAAAACATAAATTATGACGGCCGCCGTGTAGTTGTCTTGTGTGTTTGTTACGTTAAGCCAAAATTAATGTTTAAACAGACATAGGACTTACAATTAGGACAGCGTGGTTGACAAGAATTAATACCTCGATAATTTATAAAATACATAAATAGTAAGTATATTAATATATTGAGTACTTGATATAGGACTTACATGCAAGAACAGCTTGTGTGTCAAGAATGCATATTTATGGTTGGCGGCAGTGTGGTTAAGTAAACAAGATTTTAGTCCGGGACAAATCATTAAGCTATGGGCCTTGGTCGGCTATAAAACAATATTTTAGGATACGAGCAATAAAAATAAGAGTATATTAATCGTCTCTTTTAATGCTCTGTTTTTTTACATAGTACTATTATGCTTTCTTAATCATTTTAGAGAGACACCTATCATCTAAAAATATCAATTTTAAACTTTTACTTGGAAGAGAGATCCATTTGGTAAATGGATTGATGTAAATGGGAAATTTCAAGAGAGTAATAGGAGCGACGCGAA